>NC_134495.1:11661214-11719101 GCF_040206685.1 Ascaphus truei | reverse complement strand
TTGTGCATTGTGTGCATTAATGCGGGGTATGCCTGTATTTAGTTATTGTGCATTGTGTGCATTAATGCGGGGTATGCCTGTATTTAGTTATTGTGCATTGTGTGCATTAATGCGGGGTATGCCTGTATTTAGTTATTGTGCCTGTATTTAGTTATTGTGCATTGTGTGCATTAATGCGGGGTATGCCTGTATTTAGTTATTGTGCATTGTGTGCATTAATGCGGGGTATGCCTGTATTTAGTTATTGTGCATTGTGTGCATTAATGCGGGGTATGCCTGTATTTAGTTATTGTGCATTGTGTGCATTAATGCGGGGTATGCCTGTATTTAGTTATTGTGCATTGTGTGCATTAATGCGGGGTATGCCTGTATTTAGTTATTGTGCATTGTGTGCATTAATGCGGGGTATGCCTGTATTTAGTTATTGTGCATTGTGTGCATTAATGCGGGGTATGCCTGTATTTAGTTATTGTGCATTGTGTGCATTAATGCGGGGTATGCCTGTATTTAGTTATTGTGCATTGTGTGCATTAATGCGGGGTATGCCTGTATTTAGTTATTGTGCATTGTGTGCATTAATGCGGGGTATGCCTGTATTTAGTTATTGTGCATTGTGTGCATTAATGCGGGGTATGCCTGTATTTAGTTATTGTGCATTGTGTGCATTAATGCGGGGTATGCCTGTATTTAGTTATTGTGCATTGTGTGCATTAATGCGGGGTATGCCTGTATTTAGTTATTGTGCATTGTGTGCATTAATGCGGGGTATGCCTGTATTTAGTTATTGTGCATTGTGTGCATTAATGCGGGGTATGCCTGTATTTAGTTATTGTGCATTGTGTGCATTAATGCGGGGTATGCCTGTATTTAGTTATTGTGCATTGTGTGCATTAATGCGGGGTATGCCTGTATTTAGTTATTGTGCATTGTGTGCATTAATGCGGGGTATGCCTGTATTTAGTTATTGTGCATTGTGTGCATTAATGCGGGGTATGCCTGTATTTAGTTATTGTGCATTGTGTGCATTAATGCGGGTATGCCTGTATTTAGTTATTGTGCATTGTGTGCATTAATGCGGGGTATGCCTGTATTTAGTTATTGTGCATTGTGTGCATTAATGCGGGGTATGCCTGTATTTAGTTATTGTGCATTGTGTGCATTAATGCGGGGTATGCCTGTATTTAGTTATTGTGCATTGTGTGCATTAATGCGGGGTATGCCTGTATTTAGTTATTGTGCATTGTGTGCATTAATGCGGGGTATGCCTGTATTTAGTTATTGTGCATTGTGTGCATTAATGCGGGGTATGCCTGTATTTAGTTATTGTGCATTGTGTGCATTAATGCGGGGTATGCCTGTATTTAGTTATTGTGCATTGTGTGCATTAATGCGGGGTATGCCTGTATTTAGTTATTGTGCATTGTGTGCATTAATGCGGGGTATGCCTGTATTTAGTTATTGTGCATTGTGTGCATTAATGCGGGGTATGCCTGTATTTAGTTATTGTGCATTGTGTGCATTAATGCGGGGTATGCCTGTATTTAGTTATTGTGCATTGTGTGCATTAATGCGGGGTATGCCTGTATTTAGTTATTGTGCATTGTGTGCATTAATGCGGGGTATGCCTGTATTTAGTTATTGTGCATTGTGTGCATTAATGCGGGGTATGCCTGTATTTAGTTATTGTGCATTGTGTGCATTAATGCGGGGTATGCCTGTATTTAGTTATTGTGCATTGTGTGCATTAATGCGGGGTATGCCTGTATTTAGTTATTGTGCATTGTGTGCATTAATGCGGGGTATGCCTGTATTTAGTTATTGTGCATTGTGTGCATTAATGCGGGGTATGCCTGTATTTAGTTATTGTGCATTGTGTGCATTAATGCGGGGTATGCCTGTATTTAGTTATTGTGCATTGTGTGCATTAATGCGGGGTATGCCTGTATTTAGTTATTGTGCATTGTGTGCATTAATGCGGGGTATGCCTGTATTTAGTTATTGTGCATTGTGTGCATTAATGCGGGGTATGCCTGTATTTAGTTATTGTGCATTGTGTGCATTAATGCGGGGTATGCCTGTATTTAGTTATTGTGCATTGTGTGCATTAATGCGGGGTATGCCTGTATTTAGTTATTGTGCATTGTGTGCATTAATGCGGGGTATGCCTGTATTTAGTTATTGTGCATTGTGTGCATTAATGCGGGGTATGCCTGTATTTAGTTATTGTGCATTGTGTGCATTAATGCGGGGTATGCCTGTATTTAGTTATTGTGCATTGTGTGCATTAATGCGGGGTATGCCTGTATTTAGTTATTGTGCATTGTGTGCATTAATGCGGGGTATGCCTGTATTTAGTTATTGTGCATTGTGTGCATTAATGCGGGGTATGCCTGTATTTAGTTATTGTGCATTGTGTGCATTAATGCGGGGTATGCCTGTATTTAGTTATTGTGCATTGTGTGCATTAATGCGGGGTATGCCTGTATTTAGTTATTGTGCATTGTGTGCATTAATGCGGGGTATGCCTGTATTTAGTTATTGTGCATTGTGTGCATTAATGCGGGGTATGCCTGTATTTAGTTATTGTGCATTGTGTGCATTAATGCGGGGTATGCCTGTATTTAGTTATTGTGCATTGTGTGCATTAATGCGGGGTATGCCTGTATTTAGTTATTGTGCATTGTGTGCATTAATGCGGGGTATGCCTGTATTTAGTTATTGTGCATTGTGTGCATTAATGCGGGGTATGCCTGTATTTAGTTATTGTGCATTGTGTGCATTAATGCGGGGTATGCCTGTATTTAGTTATTGTGCATTGTGTGCATTAATGCGGGGTATGCCTGTATTTAGTTATTGTGCATTGTGTGCATTAATGCGGGGTATGCCTGTATTTAGTTATTGTGCATTGTGTGCATTAATGCGGGGTATGCCTGTATTTAGTTATTGTGCATTGTGTGCATTAATGCGGGGTATGCCTGTATTTAGTTATTGTGCATTGTGTGCATTAATGCGGGGTATGCCTGTATTTAGTTATTGTGCATTGTGTGCATTAATGCGGGGTATGCCTGTATTTAGTTATTGTGCATTGTGTGCATTAATGCGGGGTATGCCTGTATTTAGTTATTGTGCATTGTGTGCATTAATGCGGGGTATGCCTGTATTTAGTTATTGTGCATTGTGTGCATTAATGCGGGGTATGCCTGTATTTAGTTATTGTGCATTGTGTGCATTAATGCGGGGTATGCCTGTATTTAGTTATTGTGCATTGTGTGCATTAATGCGGGGTATGCCTGTATTTAGTTATTGTGCATTGTGTGCATTAATGCGGGGTATGCCTGTATTTAGTTATTGTGCATTGTGTGCATTAATGCGGGGTATGCCTGTATTTAGTTATTGTGCATTGTGTGCATTAATGCGGGGTATGCCTGTATTTAGTTATTGTGCATTGTGTGCATTAATGCGGGGTATGCCTGTATTTAGTTATTGTGCATTGTGTGCATTAATGCGGGGTATGCCTGTATTTAGTTATTGTGCATTGTGTGCATTAATGCGGGGTATGCCTGTATTTAGTTATTGTGCATTGTGTGCATTAATGCGGGGTATGCCTGTATTTAGTTATTGTGCATTGTGTGCATTAATGCGGGGTATGCCTGTATTTAGTTATTGTGCATTGTGTGCATTAATGCGGGGTATGCCTGTATTTAGTTATTGTGCATTGTGTGCATTAATGCGGGGTATGCCTGTATTTAGTTATTGTGCATTGTGTGCATTAATGCGGGGTATGCCTGTATTTAGTTATTGTGCATTGTGTGCATTAATGCGGGGTATGCCTGTATTTAGTTATTGTGCATTGTGTGCATTAATGCGGGGTATGCCTGTATTTAGTTATTGTGCATTGTGTGCATTAATGCGGGGTATGCCTGTATTTAGTTATTGTGCATTGTGTGCATTAATGCGGGGTATGCCTGTATTTAGTTATTGTGCATTGTGTGCATTAATGCGGGGTATGCCTGTATTTAGTTATTGTGCATTGTGTGCATTAATGCGGGGTATGCCTGTATTTAGTTATTGTGCATTGTGTGCATTAATGCGGGGTATGCCTGTATTTAGTTATTGTGCATTGTGTGCATTAATGCGGGGTATGCCTGTATTTAGTTATTGTGCATTGTGTGCATTAATGCGGGGTATGCCTGTATTTAGTTATTGTGCATTGTGTGCATTAATGCGGGGTATGCCTGTATTTAGTTATTGTGCATTGTGTGCATTAATGCGGGGTATGCCTGTATTTAGTTATTGTGCATTGTGTGCATTAATGCGGGGTATGCCTGTATTTAGTTATTGTGCATTGTGTGCATTAATGCGGGGTATGCCTGTATTTAGTTATTGTGCATTGTGTGCATTAATGCGGGGTATGCCTGTATTTAGTTATTGTGCATTGTGTGCATTAATGCGGGGTATGCCTGTATTTAGTTATTGTGCATTGTGTGCATTAATGCGGGGTATGCCTGTATTTAGTTATTGTGCATTGTGTGCATTAATGCGGGGTATGCCTGTATTTAGTTATTGTGCATTGTGTGCATTAATGCGGGGTATGCCTGTATTTAGTTATTGTGCATTGTGTGCATTAATGCGGGGTATGCCTGTATTTAGTTATTGTGCATTGTGTGCATTAATGCGGGGTATGCCTGTATTTAGTTATTGTGCATTGTGTGCATTAATGCGGGGTATGCCTGTATTTAGTTATTGTGCATTGTGTGCATTAATGCGGGGTATGCCTGTATTTAGTTATTGTGCATTGTGTGCATTAATGCGGGGTATGCCTGTATTTAGTTATTGTGCATTGTGTGCATTAATGCGGGGTATGCCTGTATTTAGTTATTGTGCATTGTGTGCATTAATGCGGGGTATGCCTGTATTTAGTTATTGTGCATTGTGTGCATTAATGCGGGGTATGCCTGTATTTAGTTATTGTGCATTGTGTGCATTAATGCGGGGTATGCCTGTATTTAGTTATTGTGCATTGTGTGCATTAATGCGGGGTATGCCTGTATTTAGTTATTGTGCATTGTGTGCATTAATGCGGGGTATGCCTGTATTTAGTTATTGTGCATTGTGTGCATTAATGCGGGGTATGCCTGTATTTAGTTATTGTGCATTGTGTGCATTAATGCGGGGTATGCCTGTATTTAGTTATTGTGCATTGTGTGCATTAATGCGGGGTATGCCTGTATTTAGTTATTGTGCATTGTGTGCATTAATGCGGGGTATGCCTGTATTTAGTTATTGTGCATTGTGTGCATTAATGCGGGGTATGCCTGTATTTAGTTATTGTGCATTGTGTGCATTAATGCGGGGTATGCCTGTATTTAGTTATTGTGCATTGTGTGCATTAATGCGGGGTATGCCTGTATTTAGTTATTGTGCATTGTGTGCATTAATGCGGGGTATGCCTGTATTTAGTTATTGTGCATTGTGTGCATTAATGCGGGGTATGCCTGTATTTAGTTATTGTGCATTGTGTGCATTAATGCGGGGTATGCCTGTATTTAGTTATTGTGCATTGTGTGCATTAATGCGGGGTATGCCTGTATTTAGTTATTGTGCATTGTGTGCATTAATGCGGGGTATGCCTGTATTTAGTTATTGTGCATTGTGTGCATTAATGCGGGGTATGCCTGTATTTAGTTATTGTGCATTGTGTGCATTAATGCGGGGTATGCCTGTATTTAGTTATTGTGCATTGTGTGCATTAATGCGGGGTATGCCTGTATTTAGTTATTGTGCATTGTGTGCATTAATGCGGGGTATGCCTGTATTTAGTTATTGTGCATTGTGTGCATTAATGCGGGGTATGCCTGTATTTAGTTATTGTGCATTGTGTGCATTAATGCGGGGTATGCCTGTATTTAGTTATTGTGCATTGTGTGCATTAATGCGGGGTATGCCTGTATTTAGTTATTGTGCATTGTGTGCATTAATGCGGGGTATGCCTGTATTTAGTTATTGTGCATTGTGTGCATTAATGCGGGGTATGCCTGTATTTAGTTATTGTGCATTGTGTGCATTAATGCGGGGTATGCCTGTATTTAGTTATTGTGCATTGTGTGCATTAATGCGGGGTATGCCTGTATTTAGTTATTGTGCATTGTGTGCATTAATGCGGGGTATGCCTGTATTTAGTTATTGTGCATTGTGTGCATTAATGCGGGGTATGCCTGTATTTAGTTATTGTGCATTGTGTGCATTAATGCGGGGTATGCCTGTATTTAGTTATTGTGCATTGTGTGCATTAATGCGGGGTATGCCTGTATTTAGTTATTGTGCATTGTGTGCATTAATGCGGGGTATGCCTGTATTTAGTTATTGTGCATTGTGTGCATTAATGCGGGGTATGCCTGTATTTAGTTATTGTGCATTGTGTGCATTAATGCGGGGTATGCCTGTATTTAGTTATTGTGCATTGTGTGCATTAATGCGGGGTATGCCTGTATTTAGTTATTGTGCATTGTGTGCATTAATGCGGGGTATGCCTGTATTTAGTTATTGTGCATTGTGTGCATTAATGCGGGGTATGCCTGTATTTAGTTATTGTGCATTGTGTGCATTAATGCGGGGTATGCCTGTATTTAGTTATTGTGCATTGTGTGCATTAATGCGGGGTATGCCTGTATTTAGTTATTGTGCATTGTGTGCATTAATGCGGGGTATGCCTGTATTTAGTTATTGTGCATTGTGTGCATTAATGCGGGGTATGCCTGTATTAGTATTGGCATTATGGGGTATGCTGTATTATTGTGCATTGTGTGCATTAATGCGGGGTATGCCTGTATTTAGTTATTGTGCATTGTGTGCATTAATGCGGGGTATGCCTGTATTTAGTTATTGTGCATTGTGTGCATTAATGCGGGGTATGCCTGTATTTAGTTATTGTGCATTGTGTGCATTAATGCGGGGTATGCCTGTATTTAGTTATTGTGCATTGTGTGCATTAATGCGGGGTATGCCTGTATTTAGTTATTGTGCATTGTGTGCATTAATGCGGGGTATGCCTGTATTTAGTTATTGTGCATTGTGTGCATTAATGCGGGGTATGCCTGTATTTAGTTATTGTGCATTGTGTGCATTAATGCGGGGTATGCCTGTATTTAGTTATTGTGCATTGTGTGCATTAATGCGGGGTATGCCTGTATTTAGTTATTGTGCATTGTGTGCATTAATGCGGGGTATGCCTGTATTTAGTTATTGTGCATTGTGTGCATTAATGCGGGGTATGCCTGTATTTAGTTATTGTGCATTGTGTGCATTAATGCGGGGTATGCCTGTATTTAGTTATTGTGCATTGTGTGCATTAATGCGGGGTATGCCTGTATTTAGTTATTGTGCATTGTGTGCATTAATGCGGGGTATGCCTGTATTTAGTTATTGTGCATTGTGTGCATTAATGCGGGGTATGCCTGTATTTAGTTATTGTGCATTGTGTGCATTAATGCGGGGTATGCCTGTATTTAGTTATTGTGCATTGTGTGCATTAATGCGGGGTATGCCTGTATTTAGTTATTGTGCATTGTGTGCATTAATGCGGGGTATGCCTGTATTTAGTTATTGTGCATTGTGTGCATTAATGCGGGGTATGCCTGTATTTAGTTATTGTGCATTGTGTGCATTAATGCGGGGTATGCCTGTATTTAGTTATTGTGCATTGTGTGCATTAATGCGGGGTATGCCTGTATTTAGTTATTGTGCATTGTGTGCATTAATGCGGGGTATGCCTGTATTTAGTTATTGTGCATTGTGTGCATTAATGCGGGGTATGCCTGTATTTAGTTATTGTGCATTGTGTGCATTAATGCGGGGTATGCCTGTATTTAGTTATTGTGCATTGTGTGCATTAATGCGGGGTATGCCTGTATTTAGTTATTGTGCATTGTGTGCATTAATGCGGGGTATGCCTGTATTTAGTTATTGTGCATTGTGTGCATTAATGCGGGGTATGCCTGTATTTAGTTATTGTGCATTGTGTGCATTAATGCGGGGTATGCCTGTATTTAGTTATTGTGCATTGTGTGCATTAATGCGGGGTATGCCTGTATTTAGTTATTGTGCATTGTGTGCATTAATGCGGGGTATGCCTGTATTTAGTTATTGTGCATTGTGTGCATTAATGCGGGGTATGCCTGTATTTAGTTATTGTGCATTGTGTGCATTAATGCGGGGTATGCCTGTATTTAGTTATTGTGCATTGTGTGCATTAATGCGGGGTATGCCTGTATTTAGTTATTGTGCATTGTGTGCATTAATGCGGGGTATGCCTGTATTTAGTTATTGTGCATTGTGTGCATTAATGCGGGGTATGCCTGTATTTAGTTATTGTGCATTGTGTGCATTAATGCGGGGTATGCCTGTATTTAGTTATTGTGCATTGTGTGCATTAATGCGGGGTATGCCTGTATTTAGTTATTGTGCATTGTGTGCATTAATGCGGGGTATGCCTGTATTTAGTTATTGTGCATTGTGTGCATTAATGCGGGGTATGCCTGTATTTAGTTATTGTGCATTGTGTGCATTAATGCGGGGTATGCCTGTATTTAGTTATTGTGCATTGTGTGCATTAATGCGGGGTATGCCTGTATTTAGTTATTGTGCATTGTGTGCATTAATGCGGGGTATGCCTGTATTTAGTTATTGTGCATTGTGTGCATTAATGCGGGGTATGCCTGTATTTAGTTATTGTGCATTGTGTGCATTAATGCGGGGTATGCCTGTATTTAGTTATTGTGCATTGTGTGCATTAATGCGGGGTATGCCTGTATTTAGTTATTGTGCATTGTGTGCATTAATGCGGGGTATGCCTGTATTTAGTTATTGTGCATTGTGTGCATTAATGCGGGGTATGCCTGTATTTAGTTATTGTGCATTGTGTGCATTAATGCGGGGTATGCCTGTATTTAGTTATTGTGCATTGTGTGCATTAATGCGGGGTATGCCTGTATTTAGTTATTGTGCATTGTGTGCATTAATGCGGGGTATGCCTGTATTTAGTTATTGTGCATTGTGTGCATTAATGCGGGGTATGCCTGTATTTAGTTATTGTGCATTGTGTGCATTAATGCGGGGTATGCCTGTATTTAGTTATTGTGCATTGTGTGCATTAATGCGGGGTATGCCTGTATTTAGTTATTGTGCATTGTGTGCATTAATGCGGGGTATGCCTGTATTTAGTTATTGTGCATTGTGTGCATTAATGCGGGGTATGCCTGTATTTAGTTATTGTGCATTGTGTGCATTAATGCGGGGTATGCCTGTATTTAGTTATTGTGCATTGTGTGCATTAATGCGGGGTATGCCTGTATTTAGTTATTGTGCATTGTGTGCATTAATGCGGGGTATGCCTGTATTTAGTTATTGTGCATTGTGTGCATTAATGCGGGGTATGCCTGTATTTAGTTATTGTGCATTGTGTGCATTAATGCGGGGTATGCCTGTATTTAGTTATTGTGCATTGTGTGCATTAATGCGGGGTATGCCTGTATTTAGTTATTGTGCATTGTGTGCATTAATGCGGGGTATGCCTGTATTTAGTTATTGTGCATTGTGTGCATTAATGCGGGGTATGCCTGTATTTAGTTATTGTGCATTGTGTGCATTAATGCGGGGTATGCCTGTATTTAGTTATTGTGCATTGTGTGCATTAATGCGGGGTATGCCTGTATTTAGTTATTGTGCATTGTGTGCATTAATGCGGGGTATGCCTGTATTTAGTTATTGTGCATTGTGTGCATTAATGCGGGGTATGCCTGTATTTCGTTATTGTGCATTGTGTGCATTAATGCGGGGTATGCCTGTATTTCGTTATTGTGCATTGTGTGCATTAATGCGGGGTATGCCTGTATTTAGTTATTGTGCATTGTGTGCATTAATGCGGGGTATGCCTGTATTTCGTTATTGTGCATTGTGTGCATTAATGCGGGGTATGCCTGTATTTCGTTATTGTGCATTGTGTGCATTAATGCGGGGTATGCCTGTATTTAGTTATTGTGCATTGTGTGCATTAATGCGGGGTATGCCTGTATTTCGTTATTGTGCATTGTGTGCATTAATGCGGGGTATGCCTGTATTTCGTTATTGTGCATTGTGTGCATTAATGCGGGGTATGCCTGTATTTCGTTATTGTGCATTGTGTGCATTAATGCGGGGTATGCCTGTATTTCGTTATTGTGCATTGTGTGCATTAATGCGGGGTATGCCTGTATTTCGTTATTGTGCATTGTGTGCATTAATGCGGGGTATGCCTGTATTTCGTTATTGTGCATTGTGTGCATTAATGCGGGGTATGCCTGTATTTCGTTATTGTGCATTGTGTGCATTAATGCGGGGTATGCCTGTATTTAGTTATTGTGCATTGTGTGCATTAATGCGGGGTATGCCTGTATTTAGTTATTGTGCATTGTGTGCATTAATGCGGGGTATGCCTGTATTTAGTTATTGTGCATTGTGTGCATTAATGCGGGGTATGCCTGTATTTAGTTATTGTGCATTGTGTGCATTAATGCGGGGTATGCCTGTATTTAGTTATTGTGCATTGTGTGCATTAATGCGGGGTATGCCTGTATTTAGTTATTGTGCATTGTGTGCATTAATGCGGGGTATGCCTGTATTTCGTTATTGTGCATTGTGTGCATTAATGCGGGGTATGCCTGTATTTCGTTATTGTGCATTGTGTGCATTAATGCGGGGTATGCCTGTATTTCGTTATTGTGCATTGTGTGCATTAATGCGGGGTATGCCTGTATTTCGTTATTGTGCATTGTGTGCATTAATGCGGGGTATGCCTGTATTTCGTTATTGTGCATTGTGTGCATTAATGCGGGGTATGCCTGTATTTCGTTATTGTGCATTGTGTGCATTAATGCGGGGTATGCCTGTATTTCGTTATTGTGCATTGTGTGCATTAATGCGGGGTATGCCTGTATTTCGTTATTGTGCATTGTGTGCATTAATGCGGGGTATGCCTGTATTTCGTTATTGTGCATTGTGTGCATTAATGCGGGGTATGCCTGTATTTCGTTATTGTGCATTGTGTGCATTAATGCGGGTATGCCTGTATTTCGTTATTGTGCATTGTGTGCATTAATGCGGGGTATGCCTGTATTTCGTTATTGTGCATTGTGTGCATTAATGCGGGGTATGCCTGTATTTCGTTATTGTGCATTGTGTGCATTAATGCGGGGTATGCCTGTATTTCGTTATTGTGCATTGTGTGCATTAATGCGGGGTATGCCTGTATTTCGTTATTGTGCATTGTGTGCATTAATGCGGGGTATGCCTGTATTTCGTTATTGTGCATTGTGTGCATTAATGCGGGGTATGCCTGTATTTCGTTATTGTGCATTGTGTGCATTAATGCGGGGTATGCCTGTATTTAGTTATTGTGCATTGTGTGCATTAATGCGGGGTATGCCTGTATTTAGTTATTGTGCATTGTGTGCATTAATGCGGGGTATGCCTGTATTTAGTTATTGTGCATTGTGTGCATTAATGCGGGGTATGCCTGTATTTAGTTATTGTGCATTGTGTGCATTAATGCGGGGTATGCCTGTATTTAGTTATTGTGCATTGTGTGCATTAATGCGGGGTATGCCTGTATTTAGTTATTGTGCATTGTGTGCATTAATGCGGGGTATGCCTGTATTTAGTTATTGTGCATTGTGTGCATTAATGCGGGGTATGCCTGTATTTAGTTATTGTGCATTGTGTGCATTAATGCGGGGTATGCCTGTATTTAGTTATTGTGCATTGTGTGCATTAATGCGGGGTATGCCTGCATTTAGTTATTGTGCATTGTGTGCATTAATGCGGGGTATGCCTGCATTTAGTTATTGTGCATTGTGTGCATTAATGCGGGGTATGCCTGCATTTAGTTATTGTGCATTGTGTGCATTAATGCGGGGTATGCCTGCATTTAGTTATTGTGCATTGTGTGCATTAATGCGGGGTATGCCTGCATTTAGTTATTGTGCATTGTGTGCATTAATGCGGGGTATGCCTGCATTTAGTTATTGTGCATTGTGTGCATTAATGCGGGGTATGCCTGCATTTAGTTATTGTGCATTGTGTGCATTAATGCGGGGTATGCCTGCATTTAGTTATTGTGCATTGTGTGCATTAATGCGGGGTATGCCTGCATTTAGTTATTGTGCATTGTGTGCATTAATGCGGGGTATGCCTGCATTTAGTTATTGTGCATTGTGTGCATTAATGCGGGGTATGCCTGCATTTAGTTATTGTGCATTGTGTGCATTAATGCGGGGTATGCCTGCATTTAGTTATTGTGCATTGTGTGCATTAATGCGGGGTATGCCTGCATTTAGTTATTGTGCATTGTGTGCATTAATGCGGGGTATGCCTGCATTTAGTTATTGTGCATTGTGTGCATTAATGCGGGGTATGCCTGCATTTAGTTATTGTGCATTGTGTGCATTAATGCGGGGTATGCCTGCATTTAGTTATTGTGCATTGTGTGCATTAATGCGGGGTATGCCTGCATTTAGTTATTGTGCATTGTGTGCATTAATGCGGGGTATGCCTGCATTTAGTTATTGTGCATTGTGTGCATTAATGCGGGGTATGCCTGCATTTAGTTATTGTGCATTGTGTGCATTAATGCGGGGTATGCCTGCATTTAGTTATTGTGCATTGTGTGCATTAATGCGGGGTATGCCTGCATTTAGTTATTGTGCATTGTGTGCATTAATGCGGGGTATGCCTGCATTTAGTTATTGTGCATTGTGTGCATTAATGCGGGGTATGCCTGCATTTAGTTATTGTGCATTGTGTGCATTAATGCGGGGTATGCCTGCATTTAGTTATTGTGCATTGTGTGCATTAATGCGGGGTATGCCTGCTATTTAGTTATTGTGCATTGTGTGCATTAATGCGGGGTATGCCTGCTATTTAGTTATTGTGCATTGTGTGCATTAATGCGGGGTATGCCTGTATTTAGTTATTGTGCATTGTGTGCATTAATGCGGGGTATGCCTGTATTTAGTTATTGTGCATTGTGTGCATTAATGCGGGGTATGCCTGTATTTAGTTATTGTGCATTGTGTGCATTAATGCGGGGTATGCCTGTATTTAGTTATTGTGCATTGTGTGCATTAATGCGGGGTATGCCTGTATTTAGTTATTGTGCATTGTGTGCATTAATGCGGGGTATGCCTGTATTTAGTTATTGTGCATTGTGTGCATTAATGCGGGGTATGCCTGTATTTAGTTATTGTGCATTGTGTGCATTAATGCGGGGTATGCCTGTATTTAGTTATTGTGCATTGTGTGCATTAATGCGGGGTATGCCTGTATTTAGTTATTGTGCATTGTGTGCATTAATGCGGGGTATGCCTGTATTTAGTTATTGTGCATTGTGTGCATTAATGCGGGGTATGCCTGTATTTAGTTATTGTGCATTGTGTGCATTAATGCGGGGTATGCCTGTATTTAGTTATTGTGCATTGTGTGCATTAATGCGGGGTATGCCTGTATTTAGTTATTGTGCATTGTGTGCATTAATGCGGGGTATGCCTGTATTTAGTTATTGTGCATTGTGTGCATTAATGCGGGGTATGCCTGTATTTAGTTATTGTGCATTGTGTGCATTAATGCGGGGTATGCCTGTATTTAGTTATTGTGCATTGTGTGCATTAATGCGGGGTATGCCTGTATTTAGTTATTGTGCATTGTGTGCATTAATGCGGGGTATGCCTGTATTTAGTTATTGTGCATTGTGTGCATTAATGCGGGGTATGCCTGTATTTAGTTATTGTGCATTGTGTGCATTAATGCGGGGTATGCCTGTATTTAGTTATTGTGCATTGTGTGCATTAATGCGGGGTATGCCTGTATTTAGTTATTGTGCATTGTGTGCATTAATGCGGGGTATGCCTGTATTTAGTTATTGTGCATTGTGTGCATTAATGCGGGGTATGCCTGTATTTAGTTATTGTGCATTGTGTGCATTAATGCGGGGTATGCCTGTATTTAGTTATTGTGCATTGTGTGCATTAATGCGGGGTATGCCTGTATTTAGTTATTGTGCATTGTGTGCATTAATGCGGGGTATGCCTGTATTTAGTTATTGTGCATTGTGTGCATTAATGCGGGGTATGCCTGTATTTAGTTATTGTGCATTGTGTGCATTAATGCGGGGTATGCCTGTATTTAGTTATTGTGCATTGTGTGCATTAATGCGGGGTATGCCTGTATTTAGTTATTGTGCATTGTGTGCATTAATGCGGGGTATGCCTGTATTTAGTTATTGTGCATTGTGTGCATTAATGCGGGGTATGCCTGTATTTAGTTATTGTGCATTGTGTGCATTAATGCGGGGTATGCCTGTATTTAGTTATTGTGCATTGTGTGCATTAATGCGGGGTATGCCTGTATTTAGTTATTGTGCATTGTGTGCATTAATGCGGGGTATGCCTGTATTTAGTTATTGTGCATTGTGTGCATTAATGCGGGGTATGCCTGTATTTAGTTATTGTGCATTGTGTGCATTAATGCGGGGTATGCCTGTATTTAGTTATTGTGCATTGTGTGCATTAATGCGGGGTATGCCTGTATTTAGTTATTGTGCATTGTGTGCATTAATGCGGGGTATGCCTGTATTTAGTTATTGTGCATTGTGTGCATTAATGCGGGGTATGCCTGTATTTAGTTATTGTGCATTGTGTGCATTAATGCGGGGTATGCCTGTATTTAGTTATTGTGCATTGTGTGCATTAATGCGGGGTATGCCTGTATTTAGTTATTGTGCATTGTGTGCATTAATGCGGGGTATGCCTGTATTTAGTTATTGTGCATTGTGTGCATTAATGCGGGGTATGCCTGTATTTAGTTATTGTGCATTGTGTGCATTAATGCGGGGTATGCCTGTATTTAGTTATTGTGCATTGTGTGCATTAATGCGGGGTATGCCTGTATTTAGTTATTGTGCATTGTGTGCATTAATGCGGGGTATGCCTGTATTTAGTTATTGTGCATTGTGTGCATTAATGCGGGGTATGCCTGTATTTAGTTATTGTGCATTGTGTGCATTAATGCGGGGTATGCCTGTATTTAGTTATTGTGCATTGTGTGCATTAATGCGGGGTATGCCTGTATTTAGTTATTGTGCATTGTGTGCATTAATGCGGGGTATGCCTGTATTTAGTTATTGTGCATTGTGTGCATTAATGCGGGGTATGCCTGTATTTAGTTATTGTGCATTGTGTGCATTAATGCGGGGTATGCCTGTATTTAGTTATTGTGCATTGTGTGCATTAATGCGGGGTATGCCTGTATTTAGTTATTGTGCATTGTGTGCATTAATGCGGGGTATGCCTGTATTTAGTTATTGTGCATTGTGTGCATTAATGCGGGGTATGCCTGTATTTAGTTATTGTGCATTGTGTGCATTAATGCGGGGTATGCCTGTATTTAGTTATTGTGCATTGTGTGCATTAATGCGGGGTATGCCTGTATTTAGTTATTGTGCATTGTGTGCATTAATGCGGGGTATGCCTGTATTTAGTTATTGTGCATTGTGTGCATTAATGCGGGGTATGCCTGTATTTAGTTATTGTGCATTGTGTGCATTAATGCGGGGTATGCCTGTATTTAGTTATTGTGCATTGTGTGCATTAATGCGGGGTATGCCTGTATTTAGTTATTGTGCATTGTGTGCATTAATGCGGGGTATGCCTGTATTTAGTTATTGTGCATTGTGTGCATTAATGCGGGGTATGCCTGTATTTAGTTATTGTGCATTGTGTGCATTAATGCGGGGTATGCCTGTATTTAGTTATTGTGCATTGTGTGCATTAATGCGGGGTATGCCTGTATTTAGTTATTGTGCATTGTGTGCATTAATGCGGGGTATGCCTGTATTTAGTTATTGTGCATTGTGTGCATTAATGCGGGGTATGCCTGTATTTAGTTATTGTGCATTGTGTGCATTAATGCGGGGTATGCCTGTATTTAGTTATTGTGCATTGTGTGCATTAATGCGGGGTATGCCTGTATTTAGTTATTGTGCATTGTGTGCATTAATGCGGGGTATGCCTGTATTTAGTTATTGTGCATTGTGTGCATTAATGCGGGGTATGCCTGTATTTAGTTATTGTGCATTGTGTGCATTAATGCGGGGTATGCCTGTATTTAGTTATTGTGCATTGTGTGCATTAATGCGGGGTATGCCTGTATTTAGTTATTGTGCATTGTGTGCATTAATGCGGGGTATGCCTGTATTTAGTTATTGTGCATTGTGTGCATTAATGCGGGGTATGCCTGTATTTAGTTATTGTGCATTGTGTGCATTAATGCGGGGTATGCCTGTATTTAGTTATTGTGCATTGTGTGCATTAATGCGGGGTATGCCTGTATTTAGTTATTGTGCATTGTGTGCATTAATGCGGGGTATGCCTGTATTTAGTTATTGTGCATTGTGTGCATTAATGCGGGGTATGCCTGTATTTAGTTATTGTGCATTGTGTGCATTAATGCGGGGTATGCCTGTATTTAGTTATTGTGCATTGTGTGCATTAATGCGGGGTATGCCTGTATTTAGTTATTGTGCATTGTGTGCATTAATGCGGGGTATGCCTGTATTTAGTTATTGTGCATTGTGTGCATTAATGCGGGGTATGCCTGTATTTAGTTATTGTGCATTGTGTGCATTAATGCGGGGTATGCCTGTATTTAGTTATTGTGCATTGTGTGCATTAATGCGGGGTATGCCTGTATTTAGTTATTGTGCATTGTGTGCATTAATGCGGGGTATGCCTGTATTTAGTTATTGTGCATTGTGTGCATTAATGCGGGGTATGCCTGTATTTAGTTATTGTGCATTGTGTGCATTAATGCGGGGTATGCCTGTATTTAGTTATTGTGCATTGTGTGCATTAATGCGGGGTATGCCTGTATTTAGTTATTGTGCATTGTGTGCATTAATGCGGGGTATGCCTGTATTTAGTTATTGTGCATTGTGTGCATTAATGCGGGGTATGCCTGTATTTAGTTATTGTGCATTGTGTGCATTAATGCGGGGTATGCCTGTATTTAGTTATTGTGCATTGTGTGCATTAATGCGGGGTATGCCTGTATTTAGTTATTGTGCATTGTGTGCATTAATGCGGGGTATGCCTGTATTTAGTTATTGTGCATTGTGTGCATTAATGCGGGGTATGCCTGTATTTAGTTATTGTGCATTGTGTGCATTAATGCGGGGTATGCCTGTATTTAGTTATTGTGCATTGTGTGCATTAATGCGGGGTATGCCTGTATTTAGTTATTGTGCATTGTGTGCATTAATGCGGGGTATGCCTGTATTTAGTTATTGTGCATTGTGTGCATTAATGCGGGGTATGCCTGTATTTAGTTATTGTGCATTGTGTGCATTAATGCGGGGTATGCCTGTATTTAGTTATTGTGCATTGTGTGCATTAATGCGGGGTATGCCTGTATTTAGTTATTGTGCATTGTGTGCATTAATGCGGGGTATGCCTGTATTTAGTTATTGTGCATTGTGTGCATTAATGCGGGGTATGCCTGTATTTAGTTATTGTGCATTGTGTGCATTAATGCGGGGTATGCCTGTATTTAGTTATTGTGCATTGTGTGCATTAATGCGGGGTATGCCTGTATTTAGTTATTGTGCATTGTGTGCATTAATGCGGGGTATGCCTGTATTTAGTTATTGTGCATTGTGTGCATTAATGCGGGGTATGCCTGTATTTAGTTATTGTGCATTGTGTGCATTAATGCGGGGTATGCCTGTATTTAGTTATTGTGCATTGTGTGCATTAATGCGGGGTATGCCTGTATTTAGTTATTGTGCATTGTGTGCATTAATGCGGGGTATGCCTGTATTTAGTTATTGTGCATTGTGTGCATTAATGCGGGGTATGCCTGTATTTAGTTATTGTGCATTGTGTGCATTAATGCGGGGTATGCCTGTATTTAGTTATTGTGCATTGTGTGCATTAATGCGGGGTATGCCTGTATTTAGTTATTGTGCATTGTGTGCATTAATGCGGGGTATGCCTGTATTTAGTTATTGTGCATTGTGTGCATTAATGCGGGGTATGCCTGTATTTAGTTATTGTGCATTGTGTGCATTAATGCGGGGTATGCCTGTATTTAGTTATTGTGCATTGTGTGCATTAATGCGGGGTATGCCTGTATTTAGTTATTGTGCATTGTGTGCATTAATGCGGGGTATGCCTGTATTTAGTTATTGTGCATTGTGTGCATTAATGCGGGGTATGCCTGTATTTAGTTATTGTGCATTGTGTGCATTAATGCGGGGTATGCCTGTATTTAGTTATTGTGCATTGTGTGCATTAATGCGGGGTATGCCTGTATTTAGTTATTGTGCATTGTGTGCATTAATGCGGGGTATGCCTGTATTTAGTTATTGTGCATTGTGTGCATTAATGCGGGGTATGCCTGTATTTAGTTATTGTGCATTGTGTGCATTAATGCGGGGTATGCCTGTATTTAGTTATTGTGCATTGTGTGCATTAATGCGGGGTATGCCTGTATTTAGTTATTGTGCATTGTGTGCATTAATGCGGGGTATGCCTGTATTTAGTTATTGTGCATTGTGTGCATTAATGCGGGGTATGCCTGTATTTAGTTATTGTGCATTGTGTGCATTAATGCGGGGTATGCCTGTATTTAGTTATTGTGCATTGTGTGCATTAATGCGGGGTATGCCTGTATTTAGTTATTGTGCATTGTGTGCATTAATGCGGGGTATGCCTGTATTTAGTTATTGTGCATTGTGTGCATTAATGCGGGGTATGCCTGTATTTAGTTATTGTGCATTGTGTGCATTAATGCGGGGTATGCCTGTATTTAGTTATTGTGCATTGTGTACATTAATGCGGGGTATGCCTGTATTTAGTTATTGTGCATTGTGTACATTAATGCGGGGTATGCCTGTATTTAGTTATTGTGCATTGTGTACATTAATGCGGGGTATGCCTGTATTTAGTTATTGTGCATTGTGTACATTAATGCGGGGTATGCCTGTATTTAGTTATTGTGCATTGTGTACATTAATGCGGGGTATGCCTGTATTTAGTTATTGTGCATTGTGTACATTAATGCGGGGTATGCCTGTATTTAGTTATTGTGCATTGTGTACATTAATGCGGGGTATGCCTGTATTTAGTTATTGTGCATTGTGTACATTAATGCGGGGTATGCCTGTATTTAGTTATTGTGCATTGTGTACATTAATGCGGGGTATGCCTGTATTTAGTTATTGTGCATTGTGTACATTAATGCGGGGTATGCCTGTATTTAGTTATTGTGCATTGTGTACATTAATGCGGGGTATGCCTGTATTTAGTTATTGTGCATTGTGTACATTAATGCGGGGTATGCCTGTATTTAGTTATTGTGCATT
Organism: Ascaphus truei; assembly: GCF_040206685.1. Taxonomy (NCBI): domain Eukaryota; kingdom Metazoa; phylum Chordata; class Amphibia; order Anura; family Ascaphidae; genus Ascaphus; species Ascaphus truei. The sequence goes on along the minus strand of NC_134495.1, from coordinate 11,699,654 downwards.
GTGTACATTAATGCGGGGTATGCCTGTATTTAGTTATTGTGCATTGTGTACATTAATGCGGGGTATGCCTGTATTTAGTTATTGTGCATTGTGTACATTAATGCGGGGTATGCCTGTATTTAGTTATTGTGCATTGTGTACATTAATGCGGGGTATGCCTGTATTTAGTTATTGTGCATTGTGTACATTAATGCGGGGTATGCCTGTATTTAGTTATTGTGCATTGTGTACATTAATGCGGGGTATGCCTGTATTTAGTTATTGTGCATTGTGTACATTAATGCGGGGTATGCCTGTATTTAGTTATTGTGCATTGTGTACATTAATGCGGGGTATGCCTGTATTTAGTTATTGTGCATTGTGTACATTAATGCGGGGTATGCCTGTATTTAGTTATTGTGCATTGTGTGCATTGCATATATATTGGTTTTAGTGTCTACGTTATACCCTTGTGGGTTTTTAGTAATAAACGTTTTAGCGACTCGGTGCCCCTTTCTGCCAATCTTTTTTCTATGTATGTCTGTATATCTATATTTATATAGCGCCATTAATGTACATCGCGCTTCACAGAAGTAATACACGTGACAATCGTATAAATAACAAATAATAGATAATAGATCATGGGAATAAGCTCTTCAGGCATAAAAGTAACATTAGGAAAAGGAGTTGCTGCCCCGAAGAGCTTACAATCTAATTGGTAAGTAGGAGGAACGTACAGAGACAGTAGGAGGGAGTTCTGGTAAGTGCGTCTGCAGGGGGCCACGGTTTAAGGTGTAAAGTATCAGCCTCGGGATTTAAATTGCATGGAATCTGGGAATGTGCGATGCAGCGGGCTGAGGAGAGGAACGTGTCATTACCGTCCAAATCATGACACGGCCGGGGACACGGTTATATCAACTGTAGCATTTTAACGCAGAACACATCCCGCAGATTCCGGCTCATATTCGCTAAGCAGTGCTATTCCATACATCACATTCTCTCGTCTATTCACATAACCGGGAATTGGGTTTAAGGCGGCTTCCAGCGCCAGGTGGGAGGTGAGAAGGCAGCCCGAGCCTTGCTGTGCATGTCATGATATCGCGCTGTAATACTTTAAAACACCGCAGCGTACTCACCCTCTCTCGCCCGCTGGATCAGGCTGACGCCGGCTCGGGCCCCTGGTTCTGGGAAGGGCGCCGTGTTTGCCAGAGAGGCGAGAGCGCTGCCAGCCAGCAGCCTGGTATCCCGGCCAGCGCTCTGCAACGGGAGGACGATGAGGTCATCAGTAGCACGCTGCGCGCGCTGCGACATCACCAGCCGGAATGGCCCGGCGAGCGAGGTCACACTCCGTTACGCGGTCATTAATTAGCAGGCTTGTCGATGGTTCATATGATGCTTTATTACCCCCCCCCCCCCTCACCCCACACCCACCTTGTGTGTATAAAGCTGCGTGTCACACGCGTGATCCCTGGGAGTCAGAGAGGCTTAGCTCTACGGTGTCTGAATGGGCCCCATTGTGCAGCCCGAAGCAGTGCTCTGCGGCAACCTTATGCCCGGCACCAGATTGCATTACCTGCGCTGTCAGAACTTGCACCAGAGATCCCAGAATCCTTTGCAAGGGGTTGGCACCAAGCGCGGGGGTCCACACCAGAGCGGCAATATTCTCCGGCAACTCCCGGAACAGCTGGAGGCACAGCTGGGGGGGGGGGGGGGGCGGCAGGAAAAGATGGATTACCCTTTGGTTACTATACAATCTTTATCGTGCGGCGATTACTACTATAGACAGGGCAATAAAATACAAAGTGGCAAAAGAGACCAACGGAGATTACAGACATTGCAAAGACTTTCAGAACTGAACCAGACACCGGAGGCCATTAAAAGGCTCAGGCTCTGCAGAGCATTTAAGGTGCGACATGGTACACAGAGCTGGCTGCATGTCGTACCTTCACAGTCAGGTATCCAAGCTCCGCGCTCTGCGGGGTCTGTTCCTGCAGCATCGCCGGGAATGTCATGGACGCTCTCGTCAGCAAAGAGAGAAGGTGCTGCCTGAAGTATTCACGTGCTGCAGAACTGCCCTCCAGAGACATGCAGACTGAGAAGGGGGGGGGGGGGGGGAAGAGGGGGAGGAGGGGATGAGAGGGGGGGGAGGAGAGTGGGGGAGAAGAGTAGAGAGGGGAAGAGAGAGGAGCGAAGCATCAACCTGGGTGCAGAGAGAGAAGAGAAAGTGCCAGTAAAAGAGAGACTCACACAGACAAGCAGAAAGAAGAGAGAATTAGTGGGGGGGTGTGGACATGAGACACAGCAGAGAAGCAGAGAGATGGGAGATGGACAGAGGGAGAAGAGACATACATAAGAAGGGCGGTGAGTGGTACCTGTCTGCAGGTCTGTGAGCTGTAACACCTGCGAGCAGAGAAATAAGAGGTAAGCGTGTGTGGGGGGAGGCCCTGCAGAGATTAAATACACATGTAATAAACCCTCCCGTAGCCCCGAACTGCAGACTACCCCCCAGTACAAACACACGCCCTCCCCCCTCCCCATCGCTGTGGGGTCACACTTTGTACTGCTGTTGTCCCCCCATAGTAAATTCCTCAGCTGTCATTTCTCCATCTCACCTCTTGGCTCCGCACCAAGTCGCTCAGCGATGCCTCCACCTCCTGCGCCACCAGCTGCGGTCTGATCTCCGAGAGCGTCGATAGGATCTGAGGGAGAGGTGAGAGGTCAGACATACAGCCTGCTCCCTAACACCAGCCCTGAATACCTTATTACCCTGCTCCCTAACACCAGCCCTGAGTACCTTATTACCCTGCTCCCTAACACCAGCCCTGAGTACCTTATTACTCTGCTCCCTAACACCAGCCCTGAGTACCTTATTACCCTGCTCCCTAACACCAGCCCTGAGTACCTTATTACCCTGCTCCCTAACACGAGCCCAGCACCTGAGTACCTTATTACCCTCCTCCCTAACACCAGCCCAGCTCCTGAGTACCTTATTACTCTCCTCCCTAACACCAGCCCAGCTCCTGAGTACCTTATTACTCTCCTCCCTAACACCAGCCCAGCTCCTGAGTACCTTATTACTCTCCTCCCTAACACCAGCCCAGCTCCTGAGTACCTTATTACTCTCCTCCCTAACACCAGCCCAGCTCCTGAGTACCTTATTGCTGTGTGCATCTCACTACTGGACTCCTCACCTTCTGCAGCTTCTGGACAGAGCCGGAGCTGTTGCATTCACCCATTTGACAGGCGAGGGTGCAGCGGAGCAGAGGGAGGAGGTCGGCATCAGAGAGTGGCCCCAAAACCTGCTCTGGGGCCCCCAAAAGCTGCAGAGCTTCATCAAGATGCTTATCTTTACAGCGCTTTAGCGTGGCCCTGCAAAGAGAAGAACAATGGGTTAATACATTCTCTTCGTTTGGCCTTCACCAATGGAACGCTGCCAACACCCACAAGGATGGCCACTAAACACCCACAAGGATGGCCACTAAACACCCACAAGGATGGCCACTAAACACCCACAAGGATGGCCACTAAACACCCACAAGGCTGGCCACTAAACACCCACAAGGCTGGCCACTAAACACCCACGAGGATGGCCACTAAACACCCACAAGGCTGGCCACTAAACACCCACAAGGATGGCCACTAAACACCCACAAGGATGGCCACTAAACACCCACAAGGATAGCCACTAAACACCCACAAGGATGGCCACTAAACACCCACAAGGATAGCCACTAAACACCCACAAGGATAGCCACTAAACACCCACAAGGATGGCCACTAAACACCCACAAGGATGGCCACTAAACACCCACAAGACTGGCCACTAAACACCCACAAGGATGGCCACTAAACACCCACAAGGATAGCCACTAAACACCCACAAGGATAGCCACTAAACACCCACAAGGATAGCCACTAAACACCCATAAGGATGGCCACTAAACACCCACAAGGATGGCCACTAAACACCCACAAGGATAGCCACTAAACACCCACAAGGATAGCCACTAAACACCCACAAGGATAGCCACTAAACACCCACAAGCATAGCCACTAAATACCCACAAGGATGGCCACTAAACACCCACAAGGATAGCCACTAAACACCCACAAGGATAGCCACTAAACACCCACAAGGATAGCCACTAAATACCCACAAGGATGGCCACTAAACACCCACAAGGATAGCCACTAAACACCCACAAGGATAGCCACTAAACACCCACAAGGATAGCCACTAAACACCCACAAGGATAGCCACTAAACACCCACAAGGATGGCCACTAAACACCCACAAGGATGGCCACTACCTGGACCTCGTGTTTAGAAAAGAAAAAAAAAATCAGATTTCCCCATTTCCTCTCTCTCACCATCATCTAATCTCATCTTCTCTCTCACTTCTCCCCTTCTCCATCCACCACGTCCTTCCCCTCAATATGCGACTGGCACCCTCTCTCGCCATCTTTAAGACCCATCTTAAAACACACCTCTTTAACGAGGCACATGGGTAGCTCCGCTGGCCGATACTATACACAGAGCCGGCTTGTAATTTGGCGAGGGTCAGTGCTGGGGGAGAGCGGGCCGCTTCTCCTCCTGCTCCTCTGCGACATCACGTTGGCATGGCAACGCATCACCAGTAGCCGCCGTGTTGTCATGGCGACGCATTGTCGCAAGTAGAAGATGGGGAGGGAGGTAAGGCTACGGCCCCAGAATCAGCTGCGGCGCGCGCACGTGTGAAAGCCGCGAGCTGTGGTCTGTGCTGAGCTGCAGGAGATCGCGACGGGGGTGGGGCATGGAGGGGGCGCGGCCATGACGTCACGCGGCTGGTTCGCCCTCATTGGCTGAACCGCAGCGACGTGGCCAGCGCTCCGTCGCCACTAGAAAAGACAAAAATCTTGTCTTTACAAAATGTGGTCGCGCGTCGCGGTCTCTCCATGCGCGCGTGGGCAGCTACTGGGCGCGGCACCTTAGAGGGGCGGGGATCTTGTTCCCACCGCAGCGCACGAAGCCGCTACCACTGGGGTCTCAGCCTAAGAAAGAGTTACAGAGGCCCCGCGCTCTCCCCGGTAACCAATTGAAATGTTGGTGGGAATAGCGCCGAGCCTCTGTGTGTGTAAGTCCCCGCTCACCCGCACTTAGGTACACAAAAAAAACCTAACTTTCCAGCGCGCTCAACTACCCGCAATGCCCACACGCGCGTGCGTACGTGCAGGACACCCGGCGCTCATGCTTGGAGTGCTCTCCATGCATGAGCGCGCTCAGCGCCAGCGGGGACTCAGCCTTTACCTTTTCCGTCCTTCACTTGTATGTATATCTTTATTTATATAGCGCCATGCATGTACATAGCGCTTCACAGCAGTAACACACGTGACATAATATAACACGTCATGAGAATAAGCATATGTGTGTGTGTATGTATGTATGTATATGTATATGTATATATATATATATATATATATATATATATATATATACATACATATACATATATACACACACGTGTAACCGCCGCAAGCGCTGCCCGCTGAGCGCTAGCGGGGATGCAGCCTTAAGCAGCAGTTCAAGTAATATCCTACATGTGTGTTTCTTTGAAATAAATCAGTTCTGTACTGAGAAAATACTTAAGTTTTAAAGACATTTTTAATGTTTCTAATGTAGGAAGCATTTCCAAAGTGATGGCCCCTTTCCCTTCTGATAGGCTCTGGCTCTTGAGCTCCGCCCTCTCTCTAGCAGTGAACCGATTGTATCTAGTAACTGCCCCGTCAATCATATTCCAGGACTACGTAGCCCAGAATGCTGTGCAAGAACTGAATTAAATAACCCGGAGCAAGTGACCGATTACAGGAGAACGTATTGATCTGCAGCTCAGCGGTGCGCAAACTCGGGGGGGGGGGATGGGGGGTGATTGCAGAGGTCCCGCATGCTTCCCCAAGGCATTTAAATGTAGGGGGACCGCGCAAGGCCTCTGCAACTACTTATCGTGGTTCAGAAGCTTGGTGTCAGGCGTCGGCATGACAACGCAGCATCATGACGTCATGGTTGCCACGGAAACGTGACGGCAAATGACGCCGCGAGTCACGTGACGTCACACGACCCCGCGCAAGGCAAGGTGGGGGGGCGCTCTGGGGAGAGCAGGCAGGGGGGGGGGCGCCGCAAATAAAGTTTGCGCGCCCCTGGCATAACTAATCACTCGTCAGTGTGCAGATTGTATTGATGCACATATTGAATGGGAAAATATATATATATACACAGCTTGAACTGTAGCTTTAATATCACAATGTTCAGCACAATTCACCAGCACAGAGCGAGGAGAGCAAAGCTTTGCAGAAGGCACCAGCAGAGAGGGAGTTAACAGAGATAGTGATGCAGTGGTCAACAGAGCAATGCTCTTAAGATCAATATAGATTATACCAGGGGTGCGCAACTGGGGGGCGGAGATTTTGCCTGGGATTTTTCCTGTGATTCCAGATGACATCAAAAGTTGGTTACTTTAACAACCTAAAGGCGTAATATCACTACACACAATGTGAGTTGAGATACTATATAGTTATAGAATATTATCTGTATATACAGTATTACACTATGTGTGTCTATTTCTCTATATCCGAATAATATCCTGCTGCCTGGCAGATGTTGGGAATATCCTGTCGTCAGAGAGTATATAAGAAGTACCCTGACTCCCGACGTTTCTCAACAACAGTTTGGTTAAACTGATTAACCGAGATGCCTGTTTTACCTTACTAAATGTGAGTGCATTACCATCTTTATATATATATCGAATACTTACAGAATTACACTATTGTGTTTTTTCTTTCATTTCTATATCATCTGGATGTGAGTGCGCATTGGATCCTCATACATACATACATGCATGCATACATACATACATACATGCTCTTCAGAAATGGTTAGAAGAGGGTGTTACAGAGCAGTGCTGGTCACTCACCCTGCAAACTGCTGCAGCTTCAGTGCCACTGAGCTGAGTGTACCCAGACCCCTGCCCTGATAGAAGAGGACACAATGCCCAGAATCCTGCACATGAGCCATTATGGGAGCTGCCATCAGCTAGGGGTCTGACGTCATCCAGGATCAGTGAAAGTAGCAGCAGGCGTGTGACACAGCGCCACCTGGTGACAGGGAGGATCATCACCTCTATACACCCAGGTGGTTCCTTTTGTACACCTCTGGATGCAACCTGTATGACCCAGGATATAAAGCAGGACTGCCTGAGCCTGTCCCTGATAATCTGCAGCCAGGGAAAGTCACCCTTAATTACATATAAACCCAGGCCTCCCTGATACTCTGCAGTCAGGAGGTCACTCTACATTACTTAGAAACCCAGGACTGTCTGAGCCTGTCCCTGGTACTCTGCAGTCAGGAGGTCACCCTTGCAGAGAGAGGCTGTATCTGTTTGAGCTCCCACTAGGGGCTCAGCATGGCCTCAGACCCAGGAAGGGGTGGTGGTGCTGGGGCAGGTGAACCTGGGAACCCCGGGGGCTGTGGTCTGGATGTTACTGACACTGAGGATCTTTTGCAAACGGAAAGAGAATTGAGGAGAATTCAGAGAGAAAAGACCAGAGAGAAAGCGGCCCCCCTTAGCCATAGGCGGGGGGGCTTCATGACCGGGGGGGTCCGGCCTTCCCCTCGCTGGCCCGCCCCCACATCTCCCTCCCCAGCACAGGGGAGGAGTTCCCGGAAGGCCTACTTAAGGCCAGGCTGGCGGGCAGCACGTCCTCTTTTGCTGCCCGCCAGACGATTTCCCACCCACCCATCCCCTTAGGTAGTGATTGCAATCATGTAATGAACGGCAGCAGAAGGTTGAGCAGGGCAGGGTATTCCCAGGAATGTGGACATATGCATTGTATGCCGTGTTAATGGTTCTTTGTTCCGTTTCAGCACGAACAGCTGATACTGTGCTGAGTGAAAGGAACGAGGTCCGAGCAGGAGGGGTCATTGTCCAGTTTTGCCTTTGTCGCGGCGGCTCTTGGGGGGTGGGTGCTTGTTCTTGCCAGACTGGGAGCTGGGCCGTTTGAGCCCGGGGGGAGTACGAGTGGGCAAGGTCAGTTATCCATGACCTCGAGAGCCCGCTCGCGTAGGGGACACGAGGTCAGCGGTTCGAGGGCCGGCTGACCGTCCCCTCCCCCTCCTGTCAAAGGAGCACACTCTGGCAGGGAGTGCATTTACCCCATTAGGTTTTCTGTATAAATAAATAGCCGCGGCCATTTTACCTCCAGCTCCCGTTTCCTGTCTTTATTTGTACGTTACATGTGGGTACAAGGCGGGGGGAGAGGGGAACCGCCTGGAACCTCCCTGGTCAAGAGATTGCTGAGCAGGAAGGAATGGAGGAAGAGACACAAGGAACAGGTGAGGTGCTGGTTCTGTCCGGGGAAAGTAACATACAAACCCAGAGCAGTAAATCCCAGCAGCAAAGTAATGTTATAACTGAAGGCAAAAAGAAAAGAGAGGCTGAGCTGGAAAAGAGGAGGCGGCAAGAGATTGCAGGCAGACAAACAAGCCTTATAGCAAAGTGACCAAACCCAATGCAGAGGCTGAATGTGCCAAGGGAAGATAGGCTGAGAGTCCTCAGCACATGGAAACCGAGGCTGAAAGCCTCCCACATGGGGGGATTGCAGCAGGAGTCAGTCAGGAGGCAAACACAGGTACATTGCAGACAGCAGTGGAGGCAGAAACAATGGAAAGAGACCCTGAGAAACTTTCTTCTCACTCAGAGACCATTACAATAAACTCTGAAGAGGCAATGGAGCTAAACTGTGAGCCAGAAAGGGTTAACGCCCTGACAGATACACAGATTACACAGGTACCTGAAACCAGCACTGCTAACCTGGAACAGCTCTCAGCTGCTGAGACACACACAGAGGCTGCAGGGAGACACACACAGAGGCTGCAGGGAGACACACGCAGAGGCTGCAGGGAGAGACACGCAGAGGCTGCAGGGGGAGACACACAGAGGCTGCAGGGAGACATGCAGAGGCTGCAGGGGGAGACACACACAGAGGCTGCAGGGGGAGACACACAGAGGCTGCAGGGAGACACACAGAGGCCGCAGGGGAGTCAGATTGCCAGAGAGGGGAAACCTCACTGAGAGAGGAAAATCAGATGTACCTGGTGCCTGCAATCAGCACAGATAGTCTGGATCAGGTTTCAGCTGCTGGGGGCTCAGACTGCCAGGAAAATACAGAACCAGCAAAACCCAGTGACTCACAGCAAAACGCATGGAAATCACTGAAAGGTTAGAGATTCTTTCCCACTATTCCCATAAGAAACCCTTTAAGAAGAAGGAATGTGGTGAGACTGACATTTCTGGGACCAAGAGAGAAAGATCCAGGTTTTGATTATGTGGGGAATACACTAATAAAGAAATCTTTGCGCTTTGACCCAGAGGATGTTTACGCCCTCCTGCATGGCCCTTATTCACCATACTACGATATCAGTTTTAAAACCTCCACCCACCTTGAGAAATTCTGGGAGAGATACAAAGCAGTGAGTAGCAGCCCTGAGTGGAAGTCTTTTGAGGCCACAGCGATATCTAAGCCTGAGACTGTGATAGTGAATATTATCTTTGACCACAAATCTATCCCAGTGGCTGACATTGAGTTCTGGCTGAAGCGCCAGTGTGACATCCTCAAAGGACCAAGGAAACTCTACAATGGTGAATACTGGAATGGAGGATATCAGTTTGAGGTGAAACTAGTGTGTGCAGACAACACTGTGACACACTTACCAAACTTCCTATACATTGGAAATGAAAGAGGAAGGTGTTTCTACCATGGGCAGCCCAAATGTTGCTTTAAGTGTGGATCCAGATCACACTTTTCATCAGGGTGTAACAAGATCAGATGCAGCTTATGCAAAGATTTGGGGCACCACCGAAATGAATGTAAGAACAACATTTTGTGCAACTTATGCTCAAGAAGTGGGCATTCATACAATGTGTGTCCCCATGCCCAACACAATCAAGCACAGGAGTATGTTCTGCAGCACCCTACAACAGAGGTGGACAAAGACCTGCACTCCGAGGCACAGATGCCAGCTGCAGGGAGGAGGGACTCCATGGGTTTGAGTCCGATTGAGGAGGTTTTAAAGGAAATCCGCAGTCAAATCACAGTAGAAAGAGAGGACACCAGAAGTAATCCCCTCTCTTCTCTGACCGCACAGAACAAAGACTCCCAAGAGGGACCAGTGCACCAGGAGAGGCGTGAGATGGAGATGCCCCTTGAAAGCACAAAAGAACAAAGCCAGAAGGCACTCCCTGCTCCAGAAAATCTAGAAGCAGTGGCTGATGATGAGGAAGCAGGAGGATCCACATGGGAGGTTCAGAAGTCCCGGAAGAAAACTCCCATAGCTGCAAAGCCAGCAAGTAAGGACAACCCTCGTGCAGTTGAGCTTGTCCAAGAATTAAAAAAAAATGACCTTACTGCAGTGATTGACCGCCTAAAGATACGGAACATGTTTCAGCCACTACAAAAGTCCTGGGCTGATAGGGTGGAAGATCAGGAAGAAGAGGAACAGCAGGAAAAAGAGAAACCGAGTATCCACGAAGCCCCAGATGCAGAAGCAACGAGGAATTCCCAGGAGGAACCATCTCCTCAAAACATCAACAGGATGGAGGTGGAACAACCCGCAGGATCCACTGTCATAGGTACAACCATTACCCCAAAGACGGACAGTAAAAGTGATAAAACTATAGCTTCACAGGACGTGGAGATGAGGCCGCCTTCCAACAAAAGAGGGTCATCGCCTGGCAAAGGGAGAACGAAGGGGAAAAAGCACAAATAGAGGACATGTGGAGTGTAACAACATCAACTCAGAATGACACATCCCTCCCTCACCCCTCTAAAAGTAGGGTCTTTAAATGTTAACTCCATAAAAACCAGGAAGAGACGATCGCTGGCATATAACGCTTTCAAGGACCTAGACTTTGACATTTTATTCCTGCAGGAAACCAGACTCTCGTCCCTTAGGGAAATTTCGTCCGTTTCCGCGGAATGGACAAGCGGTGCATCTTTTTGGTCCTACGGCCCTGACCTGTGTGATGGGGTGGGGTTTCTATTCAAGGGATATGACTTTCAGTGTGAAAAAGTGATTGATTTGAGCCCAGGCCGATGTCTTATCCTAGATGTGTCATTCCAGAATGTCAAGCACAGATTAATTAATGTGTATGGCTACCAAAAAAAAACCAAAGAAGGGATTTGTTTGGTTTGGTTAAACCTTTCTTATTTATGTAGCCCTCTTACCCCCACCCTAAGTGAGATTGGGGTGTGTAGGTGTATCTGACTACTTCTCAGTGTGGTGCTATACCTGTTGGCTCACAGGAGGGCTGAGCTTCCGCCATGGGGAACCTGGGGCATTTATACTAGGGGTACTTACTTCCAACGATGCAGCGCCTCCACCTGCGATGGCTCCCACCATAGGGGGAGTGGTTCCTCGCAGGACAATCACAATAATCGATACTCACACAGATATATATATATATATTAACTTGGGACTTTACTGAACATGCATGAAAACAGATCACGGCAACATCATAATCTGTGTCCCTCTCTAGAGGAGACACTTACTGCGTCGCGCAGGACGCTTCCCCGACACTAGGTGATCACACCCAGTGTCCCGAGAATCCCCACCCAATGTCCCGCACTCTAGTAGAGAACGTGGGTGACTGCGCAGTCACTAATTAATGTGTTAGGCCTGTTGGTGCACATATAATACAGAGGTACCTTCCGAGCACTTCGATACTCGGGCCTGCAACACTCTTCTCAAAGGGTCAGACGTGCGATGCATCCGTCTGATCCTTTCCAGGTACTTCTCCAGGAACCCCAACGTGGGTCCAACCGCTTCACGGGAACACAACAGTCTCTCGGTAACATCAACCGCATCACGGGAACAGCAACCGCCGCTATCCCTGTCTATCCCTAACTAACCCTAAAGTGACAGGAACCCTAATCTAGGGCCTGTCCCTGATGAACCGTAACCTGGGGTGGCTTGGGGAAAACTCCTAGGGCCTGCGGGGTAATAACCTGCCCCACTCCCCTAACTCGTCCCAGTCCTGACACTCACTGAACCCTAACACTAACACTAACACTACGCACTGCAAACTTCTTAACGCGTACAGCAACTTGCTGCACACTAGCACTATGCCTTCTTGTCAGGCCTCACAGCCCTGCCAGCCGTGATCCTGACAAGACAGCACACACACACGCACTAAGGGCAGCGTCCCTGTCTTGGGCCGTCCCTCAGCACTTACCCACTAACCTGGTGGGGAGTTGGGACCTTACTTGGGATGTGGGGACCTTACTCGATGCAGGAGCTGCACATGCTCTCTGCACCCTTCCTTCCCTCACCGCTCCCCAGCTCCAACTGACAAACGTGCTGCAGCCCAAACAATGTATCTCTTTGCCTGCCTGGCCTTCCTAAGCCCTATTGGCTCCCTGGTGTCACGTGGGGCATACAGAGGCTCTTGGGATATGTAGTCCCAGCTCAGAGCCTTCCCTGGTAGGCTAGGGGTTCGCGGGCTTTTCCTACCGTGCACTGCGCTTGCGCAAGCTTTCCCGGGCTGTCTCAACCTTCCCTGAGCTGTCCCTATGCTCGCGCGACTTTGCTCTGTCTCTGGGGCTCTCCCTGCGCCTACGCGTCCCTGCGCATGCGCAACCCGCATCCCAATGGCGGCGCCCTGCTTCACCGGCCGCCGGGACCTTAGAGACGCGATCGCGGCCTTAGCAACGGCCCGATCGCGTCCCCGGCAACCGGCCGCAGGCAGGGGAAGCCGCGCTGCTCCCTGCTCCAGCCCCCACCCTTGGAAGCAGCCGTCGGGTCTTTCGGCACCCGCGATCGAGCTGACCAAGGGGAGGGGGGTCTCCAGGAGCCACGGGAGCTCCAGGCTACATTTACATCCAAGGGTCTCGTTCTAGGGGGTGATTTTAATTGTGTGACGTCTAATCTAGACCGTGGCAGCGGTAGAGAAGTATTGGAATATGATAGTGTTTCTAAATGATATGTGTAAACAGGCTAATTTAAGTGATGTTTATAGATTTCACAACCCAAATACTCCAGGGTACACATATGTATGTGGGGAGAGAAAAACCAGAATAGACAGGTTATATGTTAGGAGCAACGTAAATACTGCCAGCTGCAGATTGTCGCCTGTAGAATATTCTGACCAGGCTATTCTACAGGTAACCCTACACATAGACTCCTCTGTGATTCTAGGTCGCAGTGTTTGGAAGCTGAACTCCTCCATGTTACAGGAGGAGACTGTAAGAGAAAGTTACCTACAGATCTTCAAGGACTGTGTATCCACACAAGTTCTGTATCCCAATATAGTGCATTGGTAGGAGGTCACTAAAAAAGACATTAAAAGATTTTTTAAGAAAACCTCAGGTCTAACAAACCAGGCGAGGTACAAGAAGTATTTGGTCCTCCGCTCTAAATTGCTGCAACTGTATACGGAAAGGCAGAATGGTCAAGAAGTGAATTCTGAGCAGTATAGGTGTGTTAAGGAAAGTATGAGGTTATTACAATATGAACGGTTATCCTCTTTAACAAATGAGAAGCATTTTGGTGGCTGTGGGATTTATTCTCCAGATCCCTTTGAAAATTGTAAAACCAGAACTAAAAAGAAGGTTATATGTGGCCTAAAAGATGCACAGGGTGTGTGTGTGTAACTAGTAAAGATGAAATGCTTAACGTTGTCACTGAATATTATGCAGAGTTTTTTAGCAAAAAAAACATTGATCCTGTAGAAATGGGCAGTTATTTGGATTCTGTCAATGTCCCATCAGTTCCTGAGGATGACCTGATAGGCTTAGACTCCCCAATCACAGCAAGGGAAGTGTCTAATGCAATTAAGACCCTCTCTGGTAATAAAACCCCCGGGGCAGATGGAATCACTGCTGAATTTTATAAAGTTTTCCGTGAGGTTTTAGCTGAAATATTGGCAAACGTTTATAATGCTTCTCTGGGAGGGATAGGTCTCTCTCACTCCCAGCGTGAATCCCTGTTAACCTTATTATATAAGAAAGGGGATCCGAAAGAATTAAAAAGTTGGCGACCAATAGCCTTACTAAACAATGATTATAACATCTTAGCGAAGATCCTTATAAATCGGATGAGTAACATTGCTGAGAAGGTGATAACGAGTTCCCAATCCTGTGCCATTAAGGGAAGGAACATCGCTAATAACTTAATTAACATCAGGGAGATGTTTGAGATGGGCAGGAATGGAGGTCTATCGGGGTACCTCTTAAATCTTGATCAGGCCAAAGCCTTCGATAGGGTGGATCATGACTATCTTTTTAAAACTCTGGAAAGATATGGTTTCCCAGATACCTTTGTGGAGAAACTGGCTCTGCTGTATGAAGGAGCTTATGGAAGACCGGTCATTAATGGCTGGGTAGGGGAATCTTTTCCCATAAAGTCGGTTGTTAGACAGGGCTGCCCGCTGAGCCCCCTATTATACATCTTCTCCATAGACCCCTTTTTAAGACACCTGGAGCAGAACAGTCACATTCAAGCCGTACCCTGTGAGGGTTCCCAACACGAGGGGCGAGTTAAGTGCCAGGCGTATGCAGACAACGTTTGTATTTATGTTGCCTCAAAAAGTTAATTTGAAGGTGTTAACCAGGAAATAAATAAATACTCAAATGTTTCCAACTCCCGGGTGAATCAGGATAAGTCTGTGGCCTGCTGGTTAGGAAAAGAGGAAACCCCCTTTAGTCTACCTGAGGATATTCAGATAGACAATGCCTCTTTTAAAGTTTTAGGGATTTATTTTGGAAAAGAGAATTCTGGTGTTCACAACTGGAAGGAGAAACGGAACATCTGTAAGGTAAAGGTAGAACGGTGGAAGAAGTGGAAATTCTCTTTTTGAGAAAGTTAAAATGATTAAGATCTTTTTGAAACCTATTTTTGTGTATTTAAGTTTTGTATTTCCTCCCCCTGCGGAAATTACTGTTACTTTATATAGCCTTTTTTTCCAATTGCTCTGGGGAAATCGTGTGAACGTGTTAAAGCGAGAAATTACTTATTTGCCGAGAGAGAAAGGCGGTTTGGGAATAGGGAACCCTGTGTTATTTTTTTCTCTCATTCTTGTATGTTTTAATTTGCAGAATTTTATCAACAGAGATGACCAGTTTTGGCATATATATTTTAGGAAGTGGGTGTCCCCCCTTAAAAACTGGCTAGATGGCAAACCTGTTAAAAGAATTATTGTAAAAGATGTATATATGCCAGAATATATGAGGATTATGTACAAATTCTTAAATATATGTAAAATAACTGCTCTGGAAATTACTTCTGTTCCCAGGAAAAAACTGTACTGGGTAGTATTGAGCAGAATATGTGTCTCGCTATTAGATCTGAAACACTGTGACATAGAGGACCAGAAAGAGGCCTTACAGAATCTGTTAGACCCAAGAATCCCTCTCTGGATGCAGGATACCGTCTGGTTGACTTTCCATGGGCGTCTTTATGTAAGAGCAAATTTAAAATATAAAAACATAGCAGATAGGAACTGCCCCCGAGGTTCCTGTGCTGGGATCTTGGAGACGATGGAGCACCTCCTCGTGGAGTGCCCCTACGCAGTGGAGATGTGGGAAGGCCTGGCCGCCTCATTACGAATGCCAGATTTAAAGGGTCAAAACTATTGTGATATAGTATACGGTGTGTTTAGGGATCACTTGCAGGGTTACAGCGGGAGCACAGTGGTGTTAATCAATGCACTTGTGAAATATAGGTTGTGGATCACCCGCAGTCTTCTCTCCGCAGAAAAGGTTCTTGTGCCTGTTACCTGTGCAGGGGGACAGGTTATAGAGCAGGTAAAGAAAATAAAGCAGGGGGAGAGAGTCAGGTGGGATACAACGTCCTGGGAGAGAAGATGGGCGGGGGTTCAGATATAAGTGTGGAAATACTTTCTGTATATAGTGTAAATGTTCTGAAAAAATGGTATATTTTAATTTAAGTTTGTTGATTTTGTATTGATATGTTTGTAAATATGTTTTGTTTTTTTATAAATAAAAAATACTCTACATTACATATGTAGCCGGGATTCCCTTTTTCACCCTTGGTATGGGGGAGGGGGGGTGGGGCGCATAGAGAGAGTACTCCAGTAGGGAGGCTCCGCGTCATGCAAGACGCCATGTTCTGGTTGGCATCCGTAAGGTCTAACCTAGCCAGAGGTTGCGCTTGCGCAGACGTGTTTTGCCAAAGCCCGCGAAGGAGGAGAGTTCTAATTGGAGGGAGGTAGCGAGACACCTGTCCCAGTAGCACCCGCGGCGAAGACCCCGTGATAGGATTGAGCCAATGGGTTGAGTTCTGGAGGAGGAAAGGGAGGTGGTTGCACGCACGTTGTATCAGAGCTGGCTGGAGAGGAGACGGAGCTTCGGTGCAGGGGAGGTTTACCGCCGCATGCCCCAGGCCCAGTTAGGCCCTGAGTCCCAGTAGAGACAAGCCGAGCTAGGGACCGCCATAGTGAGGTTCCAGATTCCCGTTAGTACCACACGATTGGAGCTGGACTGTTCTAATTGGCGGGAGGTCTGGGCTCAGGCCCCGCTAGTCAACCACGAGTGTCCGGGTGGGACCGCCCTGGATAGCCACGTGGGTGTGAGGACAATATCTACCTCGTACGGAGCCTTTGTGAAGATTGTAGTGGTACTGGGTATCGGAGTACCCGGCAGGTATTTCTACAAGTGCACCAACGGTACCCTCAATTCATTCGGGACACAGTGGCTGCGCAGTCACACTCACATATACACAGACATCTGACTCACTGTAGGGTGGGAGGACTTATCCCTTGGGGATTGGACACGGGGTGGGATCACCCGGTGGAGGGATACGGGAGGGTTGGCGTCCGCCGTGACGCGAGTAGAGTGTCTCTGCTAGGGAGGGCCGCTGACCTGTATATGTGTAAGCGTATTCATGCAAGTAAAGTCGATTGGTTAAGTTATTCTGCCGTGTGTTGGTATTTACGTGTATACGTCCTGCGAGGACCCACTCCCCCTCTGGCGGGAGCTGTCGCAGGTGGAGGCGCTGCACCCCTTATATTCATTACGCGCGTACCCCAGGCTCTCCGTGGCAGAGATTTAGGCCCTGCGAGCCTACAGGTGATACAGCATATAGTAGCGGCCTGCGTTCCATAGGAGACAGGGCTACACATATAAACCAAGGACTGTCTGAGCCTGTCCCTGATACTCTCAGGGATATCCTAATTTTCAAGGAAATATAACCGAGGAAATTAGTCATCACCAGCCGATGCGATGATTTAATAATAATGACTGTAGTTTGCACGTACACACAGGCACATGCACGTCACACGCGCACACGTTACACACACACACGTTACATGCACCCTGTCCCTCACATCATTTTCAAAGAATATTACAGTGATTGTATCGGCGTATGCAGCCTCTAATCCTGCCCCCTCCTCCTGCCTCTATTTACCTGCAGATAACTCCAATCCGTCTGATAGATCTGCGTGTAAATCCTCTAATTCTTTGTACAAAAGGAGACGTGAGTTCCATACCCCGGCGCGGTAATCCCAGCGAGACGATGATCCCCGCTCCCTTCCCTCAGTCTCATTATTTGTGTTGTAACCCTCAGGGAGCCTGGCTTTTGTATCACAAGCGGGTCCAGTGAGGAAGGGGTTAAGTGGAGGCTGCTGCAGATGCTGTACCACTGCCCCCCCCTCACCCCCCCCCCCCCCCCCCCCAGGGCAGAAATTGGGCTCTGAGAGTCTGAATATTTAGGGTAAAAGAGAGATCAAGATCTGGGTAGGGAGAGTACCAATATACAGTGATAATATACTCCTGGGACTGTATTTCCAGTGCAATGTTATTGACACTTGAACTCCTGGGAGTTTGATGTCAAATCAGATTTGGTGGGTCTCTAAAAATGGCCACCGTGTTGAATTTCTTCAGAGCGTAACCCTGATCACAGCATCGTTGGAATGCTCTCCTCGGGCGAGTATAAACCACTAACGAGAGCGGAGGGAGTTGGATTTTTTTTTTTTACCCAGACTCCTCGCTGCTCACAAATTTGGCTTCTGGACCCAAATCCCCCCCAAAATATTTGACATTTCCAATCGGGGGGTGGGGGGGGGGTAATGGCAGAGAAGATGTTACATGGCCAAACGCTTTCTCAGCTCCCATCTCCGATGCGTGCTCCAGCCAAAAAAGCAAAAGCAGTGGTGCTGTGAACAAATACAGTACAGCATCATCATGACAACAACAAGAAAAAGGCGCCTACTTAGCCTTAAGAAGAGATCAAGCATGTGGGTTTTTGTTCTGTAAAACTCCAATAACATTCAATCCCGTGAGGCCGTTCCCCGCACGGAGCCCAGTCCTGCCCCCCTGTATAATGCTTTGTGATATGACAGCCCTTTCTGATTACACAGGTATTTCTGAGCGCAGCTGAGGCGGAATAATTGCGCGCTATAATCCTTTCCTGTTGTGTAGGAACAGTCCTGATATCAGCCCTTTTACCCCCAGACACAATGCCCACCCTACAATCTCCCTGGCCCTCCAGATGCAGAAAGCTGATTTTTTTTTTTATACATTTCCCCCCCCCCCCCCCCCCTCTTGGTCCTGTCGAGATTAATGAGATCTTAGATCCACAACTGGCCCTGAACACACACACAAAAAAAATATCCTAAAAAAAACAAAACCCCCAGCTGAGATTAGAAAGCCAGTTATCGTATTCACTGGGGGTTTAGTGTTTCTGTTCTGGGGATTACCACAGCTTTCTCCTTTTTTCTTCTTCTTTCCTCCCATAAAATGGTCTGAGTTATAAGGCGGCAGCTTTAGGGGAATGAAGGGAAGGTATTTAATATATATATATATATATATATAAAAAGGTCTGAGAATGAAAGATATGAAAGGAAAGTGCTTTAAGCTGAAAGTATTAAAGGTAAGAGGGGTCTCTCGGTGTGCGTGAACGGGATGCGTTGTGTTTATAAGGCCGGGGTGAGGGCTGGCGGCCAGTCGTGCAGGCGCCCGTCCAGGCGGAGGACAAATATCCGCACCCTCCGTACGAGGGCACTGTCAGCATGCCGCCCGGCAAGGACGGGGTTAAGAGAAAGACGCGGCGTCCGTTCTCTATTGAGAGCATCCTGTCCCTTCCTTACGCTGAGAAGACGGGGGATCTGGCGGCCCGGCAGCAGGGGTCGGTGTGGGCGCTGCAGGGGCGGTGCCCGGGCGATCCTGTGCCGGCCAGCTCTCGGGGCGATCTCCCCGTGTCTGGGTGTAACTGCTGCTGCTGCTCCCATGCCAACCCCCGCTCTGTGCAGGACCCTGCGTGGCTGGGTGAGTATAGGGGTCCTGTTACTGGGGAGGAACAAGGGGTATCTGCCCCGGAGAGCTTACAATCTAATTTATACAATACAGGGGAAAACAGAGGCAGTATAATAGCTTCGTGCAGGGGTGGGCATCGCCAGTCCTCAAGGGCCACCAACAGGTCAGGTTTTCAGCATATCCCTGCTTCAGCACAGGGGGTGAAGTCTTTTGACTGAGCCACTGATTGAGCCACCTGTGCTGAAGCAGGGATATCCTGAAAACCTGACCTGTTGGCTCTTGAGAACTGGAGCTGCTCACCCCTGGCTTAGTCTCCCACCACCTGCTGTCTTTTTCTCTTTCACATTCCCTTTCCACCTCTCTCTCTTTTTCTTGATCTTTTTTCCCCTCTCTCTCTCTCCTTCTCTTTCCCCCTCTCTCTTGCTCTCTCACACGCGCTCTCGCTCTCTCTCGCACGCTTGTGCTCTTGCTCTCTCTCGCGCACACTCTTGCTCTCTCTCGTGCTCTGTCTCTTTCGCTCTCTCTCGTGCTCTCCTTCACGCACGCTTTCATGCTCTTGCTCTCTCTCGCGTGCTCACACGCTCTCTCGCACGCGCTCTCTCGCACGCGCTCTCTCCCTCCTCTTCCTCATCTCTCCCTTTTGCTCTCTCCCCCCCCATTACCCCTCTCTCAGCCTCTCAGTTACACTGGCCAATGCGGATGCTGCATGCTGGCCCTGGGGATGGTGCCGCCGCAGTGACCAGGGAACCCCCCGCGCCCCCCGCCTTTACCCCTTCCCAGCGCCGGACACGGCGTCACCGTACCATCTTTACGGAGGAGCAGCTGCAGGCGCTGGAGGAAACTTTCCATCACAACCAGTACCCAGATGTGATCGCTCGGGAGCAGCTGGCAGGCACCATACAGCTGCGAGAGGAGAGGGTGGAGGTACGAGAGGGAGGAGGTCCGAGAGGGAGAGAAGAGAGAGTGGACGTACGAGAGGGAGAGAGAGGAGAGTGGACGTAAGAGAGGGAGAGAGAGGAGAGTGGACGTACGAGAGGGAGAGAGAGGAGAGTGGAGGTATGAGAGGGGAGAGTGGAGGTACGAGAGGGAGAGAGAGGAGAGTGGAGGTATGAGAGGAGAGAGGAGAGAGTAGAGGTGCGAGAGGGAGAAAGAAGATAGTGGAGGTACGAGAGGGGGAGAGTGGAGGTACAAGAGGGGGAGAGAGGAGAGTGGATGTATGAGAGAGAGGAGAGTAGAGGTACAAGAGGAGAGAGTGGAGGTACCAGAGGGGGGAGAGAGAGAGGATGTATGAGAGAGATGATGTATGAGAGAGAGAGAGAGAGAGAGAGAGAGAGGCTGTATGAGAAAGAGGCGCTGTATGAGAGAGACGCAGAGAGAGAGAGAGAGAGAGAGAGAGAGAGAATGTACAAGAGGGGGAGAGAGTAGAGGTACGAAAGGGAGAGTGGAGGTACGAGAGGTGGAGGAGGGAGAGGAGAGAGCAGAGCGGAGAGTGGAGATAGGAGAGGGAGGGAGGTACGAGAGAGAGTGGAAAGAGGGGAAAGAGGAGAGAGTGGAGGTACGAGAGGCGGAGATAGTGGAGGTACGAGACGGAGAGATAGTGGAGGTACGAGACGGAGAGATAGTGGAGGTACGAGAGGGAGAGAGAGTGGAGGTACGAGAGGGAGACAGAGTGGAGGTACGAGAGGGAGAGAGTGGAGGTACGAGAGGGAGAGAGAGTGGAGGTACGAGAGAGTGGAGGTACGAGAGGGAGAGAGAGTGGAGGTACGAGAGGGAGAGAGTGGAGGTACGAGAGGGAGAGAGTGGAGGTACGAGAGGGAGAGAGAGTGGAGGTACGAGAGGGAGAGAGAGTGGAGGTACGAGAGGGAGAGAGAGTGGAGGTACGAGAGGGAGAGAGAGTGGAGGTACGAGAGGGAGAGAGAGTGGAGGTACGAGAGGGAGAGAGAGTGGAGGTACGAGAGGGAGAGAGAGTGGAGGTACGAGAGAGAGTGGAGGTACGAGAGAGAGTGGAGGTACGAGAGGGAGAGAGAGTGGAGGTACGAGAGGAAGAGAGAGTGGAGGTACGAGAGGAAGAGAGAGTGGAGGTACGAGAGGAAGAGAGAGTGGAGGTACGAGAGGAAGAGAGAGTGGAGGTACGAGAGGGAGAGATAGTGGAGGTACGAGAGGGAGAGACTGGAGGTACGAGAGGAAGAGAGAGTGGAGGTACGAGAGGGAGAGAGAGTGGAGGTACGAGACGAAGAGAGAGTGGAGGTACGAGACGAAGAGAGAGTGGAGGTAGGAGAGTGGAGGTACGAGAGGGAGAGAGAATGGAGGTACGAGAGGGAGAGAGAGTGGAGGTACGAGAGGGAGAGAGAGTGGAGGTACGAGAGGGAGAGAGTGAGAGGGGAGAAGGTACGAAAGAGAGCAGTGAGTGGAGGTACGAGAAGGAATATAGAGGTGA
Source organism: Ascaphus truei (assembly GCF_040206685.1). Lineage (NCBI taxonomy): Eukaryota > Metazoa > Chordata > Amphibia > Anura > Ascaphidae > Ascaphus > Ascaphus truei. Next base: position 11,677,940 of record NC_134495.1, on the reverse strand, counting down.
GAGTGACGGTCTCAGAGATGGGAGAGTGCATCTCATAGAGACACAGAGAGGAGAGAGTGCAGATATCAGAGAGGGGAGAGTGCAGATATCAGAGAGGGGAGAGTGCAGATATCAGAGAGGGGAGAGTGCAGATATCAGAGAGGGGAGAGTGCAGATATCAGAGAGGGGAGAGTGCAGATATCGGAGAGGGGAGAGTGCAGATATCAGAGAGGGGAGAGTGCATATATCAGAGAGGGGAGAGTGCAGATATCAGAGAGGGGAGAGTGCAGATATCAGAGAGGAGAGTGCAGATATCAGAGAGGAGAGTGCAGATATCAGAGAGGAGAGTGCAGATATCAGAGAGGAGAGTGCAGATATCGGAGATGAGAGAGTGCAGATATCAGAGATGAGAGAGTGCAGATATCAGAGAGGGGAGAGTGCAGATATCAGAGAGGGGAGAGAGTGCAGATATCAGAGAGGGGAGAGAGTTCAGATATCAGAGAGGGGAGATATCAGAGAGGGGAGAGAGTGCAGATATCAGAGAGGGGAGAGTGCAGATATCAGAGAGGGGAGAGTGCAGATATCAGAGAGGGGAGAGTGCAGATATCAGAGAGGGGAGAGTGCAGATATCAGAGGGGAGAGTGCAGATATCAGAGAGCGGAGAGTGCAGATATCAGAGAGCGGAGAGTGCAGATATCAGAGAGGGGAGAGTGCAGATATCAGAGAGGGGAGAGTGCAGATATCAGAGAGGGGAGAGTGCAGATATCAGAGAGGAGAGAGTGCAGATATCAGAGAGGAGAGAGTGCAGATATCAGAGAGGAGAGAGTGCAGATATCAGAGAGGAGAGAGTGCAGATATCAGAGAGGGGAGAGAGTGCAGATATCAGAGAGGGGAGAGAGGGGAGATATCAGAGAGGGGAGAGAGTGCAGATATCAGAGAGGGGAGAGTGCAGATATCAGAGAGGGGAGAGTGCAGATATCAGAGAGGGGAGAGTGCAGATATCAGAGAGGAGAGAGTGCAGATATCAGAGAGGAGAGAGTGCAGATATCAGAGAGGAGAGAGTGCAGATATCAGAGAGGAGAGAGTGCAGATATCAGAGAGGAGAGCGTGCAGATATCAGAGAGGAGAGCGTGCAGATATCAGAGAGGAGAGCGTGCAGATATCAGAGAGGAGAGAGTGCAGATATCAGAGAGGAGAGAGTGCAGATATCAGAGAGGAGAGAGTGCAGATATCAGAGAGGAGAGAGTGCAGATATCAGAGAGGAGAGAGTGCAGATATCAGAGAGGAGAGAGTGCAGATATCAGAGAGGGGAGAGTGCAGATATCAGAGAGGGGAGAGTGCAGATATCAGAGAGGGGAGAGTGCAGATATCAGAGAGGGGAGAGTGCAGATATCAGAGAGGAGAGAGTGCAGATATCAGAGAGGAGAGAGTGCAGATATCAGAGAGGGGAGAGTGCATGTAATAGGATTAGATTCACAAAGCCCCATTAAATCCGGGCTCATAACGTGACTTTAACTAACACAGGAACTGACATCATGTTCCCTTAATTAACATGGTATCCTGAAAGCGAATCAGAGAGGGGAGAGTGCAGATATCAGAGAGGGGAGAGTGCAGATATCAGAGAGGAGAGAGTGCAGATATCAGAGAGGAGAGAGTGCAGATATCAGAGAGGACAGAGTGCAGAAATCAGAGAGGAGAGCGTGCAGATATCAGAGAGGGGAGAGTGCAGATATCAGAGAGGGGAGAGTGCAGATATCAGAGAGGGGAGAGTGCAGATATCAGAGAGGGGAGAGTGCAGATATCAGAGAGGGCAGAGTGCAGATATCAGAGAGGAGAAAGTGCAGATATCAGAGAGGAGAGAGTGCAGATATCAGAGAGGAGAGAGTGCAGATATCAGAGAGGAGAGAGTGCAGATATCAGAGAGGGGAGAGTGCAGATATCAGAGAGGGCAGAGTGCAGATATCAGAGCGGAGAGTGCAGATATCAGAGAGGAGAGAGTGCAGATATCAGAGAGGGGAGAGTGCAGATATCAGAGAGGTGAGAGTGCAGATATCAGAGAGGGGAGAGTGCAGATATCAGAGAGGGGACAGTGCAGATATCAGAGAGGGGAGAGTGCAGATATCGGAGAGGGGAGAGTGCAGATATCAGAGAGGAGAGTGCAGATATCAGAGATGAGAGAGTGCAGATATCAGAGATGAGAGAGTGCAGATATCAGAGATGAGAGAGTGCAGATATCAGAGATGAGAGAGTGCAGATATCAGAGAGGGGAGAGTGCAGATATCAGAGAGGGGAGAGAATGCAGATATCAGAGAGGGGAGAGAGTGCAGATATCAGAGAGGGGAGAGAGGGGAGATATCAGAGACGGGAGAGAGGGGAGATATCAGAGAGGGGAGAGAGGGGAGATATCAGAGAGGGGAGAGAGTGCAGATATAAGAGAGGGGAGAGTGCAGATATCAGAGAGGGGAGAGTGCAGATATCAGAGAGGGGAGAGTGCAGATATCAGAGAGGGGAGAGTGCAGATATCAGAGAGGAGAGAGTGCAGATATCAGAGAGGGGAGAGTGCAGATATCAGAGAGGGGAGAGTGCAGATATCAGAGAGGGGAGAGTGCAGATATCAGAGAGGGGAGAGTGCAGATATCAGAGAGGGGAGAGTGCAGATATCAGAGAGGGGAGAGTGCAGATATCAGAGAGGGGAGAGTGCAGATATCAGAGAGGGGAGAGTGCAGATATCAGAGAGGGGAGAGTGCATGTAATAGGATTAGATTCACAAAGCCCCATTAAATCCGGGCTCATAACGTGACTTTAACTAACACAGGAACTGACATCATGTTCCCTTAATTAACATGGTATCCTGAAAGCGAATTACACGCACCGACATCCCGCCTACATGTCATTACACGCACCGACATCCCGCCTACATGTCATTACACGCACCGACATCCCGCCTACATGTCATTACACGCACCGACATCCCACCTACATGTCATTACACGCACCGACATCCCGCCTACATGTCATTACACGCACCGACATCCCGCCTACATGTCATTACACGCACCGACATCCCGCCTACATGTCATTACACACACCGACATCCCGCCTACATGTCATTACACACACCGACATCCCGCCTACATGTCATTACACGCACCGACATCCCGCCTACATGTCATTACACGCACCGACATCCCACCTACATGTCATTACACGCACCGACATCCCACCTACATGTCATTACACGCACCGACATCCCGCCTACATGTCATTACACGCACCGACATCCCGCCTACATGTCATTACACGCACCGACATCCCGCCTACATGTCATTACACGCACCGACATCCCGCCTACATGTCATTACACGCACCGACATCCCGCCTACATGTCATTACACGCACCGACATCCCGCCTACATGTCATTACACGCACCGACATCCCACCTACATGTCATTACACGCACCGACATCCCGCCTACATGTCATTACACGCACCGACATCCCGCCTACATGTCATTACACGCACCGACATCCCGCCTACATGTCATTACACGCACCGACATCCCGCCTACATGTCATTACACGCACCGACATCCCGCCTACATGTCATTACACGCACCGACATCCCGCCTACATGTCATTACACGCACCGACATCCCGCCTACATGTCATTACACGCACCGACATCCCGCCTACATGTCATTACACGCACCGACATCCCATCTACGTGTCATTACACGCACCGACATCCCGCCTACATGTCATTACACGCACCGACATCCCACCTACATGTCATTACACGCACCGACATCCCGCCTACATGTCATTACACGCACCGACATCCCACCTACATGTCATTACACGCACCGACATCCCGCCTACATGTCATTACACGCACCGACATCCCGCCTACATGTCATTACACGCACCGACATCCCACCTACATGTCATTACACGCACCGACATCCCACCTACATGTCATTACACGCACCGACATCCCGCCTACATGTCATTACACGCACCGACATCCCGCCTACATGTCATTACACGCACCGACATCCCGCCTACATGTCATTACACGCACCGACATCCCGCCTACATGTCATTACACGCACCGACATCCCGCCTACATGTCATTACACGCACCCACATCCCGCCTACATGTCATTACACGCACCGACATCCCACCTACATGTCATTATCACGGGCTGTATGTCACGTTATTATAGTCAATGGGACATTGCATTATCTTCCAGTAACATTCACATGAATGGGCGTAAACGCTCGCTAACACCTAGCGCCCTCTTGTGGCTCTGCACCGTAGTGTTGCGCTGAGTTTCCACACCCTGATATTATAGGGCTTTTGCTGAAGCGCAGAGAGAGGAGAGGAAATAGCGTCAGGTACCTGTGTGTAGCGTTACACCCATCCAGACCCCGCCAGAGCCCTATATCAGGGACTGGGTGTGTGTAACACCAAGGTTAGTGATAACTTAAATCAGGGACGGCCAACTCCAGTCCTCAAGGGCCACCAACAGGTCAGGTTTTCAGGATATCTCAGCTTCAGCACAGGTGGCTCAATCAGTGTTACAGCAGGTGGGAGGAGTGAGAGATAGCTATGTGTGTTACAGCAGCTGGGAGCAGTGACAGATAGCTGTGTGTGTTACAGCAGGTGGGAGCAGTGACAGATAGCTGTGCGTGTTATGGCAGATGGGAGCAGTGACAGATAGCTGTGCGTGTTACGGCAGGTGGGAGCAGTGACAGATAGCTGTGTGTGTTACAGCAGGTTGGGGGAGTGAGAGATAGCTGTGTGTGTTACAGCAGGTTGGGGGAGTGAGAGATAGCTGTGTGTGTTACGGCAGGTTGGGGGAGTGAGAGATAGCTGTGTGTGTTACGGCAGGTGGGGGGAGTGACAGATAGCTGTGTGTGTTACAGCAGGTGGGGGGAGTGACAGATAGCTGTGTGTGTTACAGCAGGTTGGGGGAGTGAGAGATAGCTGTGTGTGTTACAGCAGGTTGGGGGAGTGAGAGATAGCTGTGTGTGTTACGGCAGGTGGGGGGAGTGACAGATAGCTGTGTGTGTTACGGCAGGTGGGGGGAGTGAGAGATAGCTGTGTGTGTTACGGCAGGTGGGGGGAGTGAGAGATAGCTGTGTGTGTTACAGCAGGTGGGAGCAGTGACAGATAGCTGTGTGTGTTACAGCAGGTGGGGGGAGTGAGAGATAGCTGTGTGTGTTACAGCAGGTGGGAGCAGTGACAGATAGCTGTGTGTGTTACAGCAGGTGGGGGGAGTGAGAGATAGCTGTGTGTGTTACAGCAGGTGGGGGGAGTGAGAGATAGCTGTGTGTGTTACAGCAGGTGGGAGCAGTGACAGATAGCTGTGTGTGTTACAGCAGGTGGGAGCAGTGACAGATAGCTGTGTGTGTTACAGCAGGTGGGGGGAGTGAGAGATAGCTGTGTGTGTTACAGCAGGTGGGAGCAGTGACAGATAGCTGTGTGTGTTACAGCAGGTGGGGGGAGTGAGAGATAGCTGTGCATCCTCCGTAACACGCTCACTGTGACCGCAGGTCTGGTTTAAGAACCGCAGAGCCAAGTGGAGGAGACAGAAGAGAGTCACGGCGCCCGTCTTCATCCTCCCGGGCCCACGGAACGTGTCCACGTCCTGCTAGCATCCCACACCGGGGGTCCCAGGAGCGGCGACAGCACCACGTCACACAGGGACCCATGATGTCCCAGCCAAATCTTCTAACCCCTTCCCTGCCAGAGGGGCCCGGTGCCGCGTTGCTGGTTTTGGGTATATTGCGTGGCCAGCCCCCCGGGCAGTGAGGGGGTTAATTCTATTGTTGTCTCTCCGCAGTTGCTAATGTTTTCATATTTAATCGGCCCCGTAGGCTACCAGCCGGCCTGGCATCAAAAGGGTTAAAATACAGCATTTTGTCGGCCAAGAAAATGTAATTCTAAGGTCGTGGATAAGAAAACAGTATCCACGTGTAACCCGCCACGGAAATACGTAACTGTGGTTTCTAGGTATGAAATGATTTGTTCTTAAATAAATAAATAAAACATCATGGATATTGACACACAAAGAGACATACACAAAGAGACACACACAAAGACACAGACAGACACACAGACACACACAGACACACACACACAGACACACACACACACACACACACACACACACACACACACACACTGACAAGGACAGACATGAGACACATACAGAGACATACATTCATACCCTGGTTTAAGGACACTCACTTAAGGACACTCACTTTAAGACAGTACACTCGCGAGTAAGGACATATCGCCCAATAGGCAAACGGCAGCTCACGCATGCGCCTGTCAGCATGTCCTGAACAGCAATACCGACTCCCTACCTGTACCAAAGCTGTGCGCAAGCGGGGAGACTGTAGAGCCTGTTACAAATGCCTTATTTACATCAGTTATGCACGTGTATGACGATTGCAGTACAGTACATGCATCGATAAGTGGGAAAAAGGTAGTGCTTCACTTTAAGTACATTTTCGCTTTACATACATGCTCCGGTCCCATTGCGTACGTTAATGCGGGGTATGCATGTACATGTGAGACATACAGTGACAGATGTACATACATGTGAGACATACAGAGACCATATACATGTGACATATACTGACACAGGCAGCCACGTGTCATACAATTTTGCGAGTGGGATAAATATTATAAGAGTATTTGTTTAATGGCGCCCCTATTTCTGCCGTATTAAAGATTTATTTCACTTTCCTAACACAAAACAAACTTTCGAGTGCAGTAAACTGACAGTTTGGTTTATATGAATAAATCGTTTAATTAGTTTACCAGTATATTTCAAATGTTTACTCTTTGATATTATTGATCACATAAAAATGCGCCGTGTCTTTTTTTTTAAGTGAGTCCCATCAGGGAAAAGCTAAAAACGGGACATTCGAACGATTTGTCCCCGAATTGTGGGGGCCCTGGGACATTTAACGAAAATCCGGGACGTGTGGTCACCCTACGTCTTACTTTCCAATTACCCCTGTAAGTTGTGGCTCTGTCCATCAGTTTGGGACCCAAATTAATGTCACAATCTGCTTGTTGGGACTTACAAATGGATGTAACACCTTTGATCGCAGACAGTAGGGCCGGCTTAATGGCGGTTAAATCGGCGCAGTCACACCGAGCCCCGCGCTCTTCCCCACGCCATGTAAACTGATTGCCGGGGGAGAGCGCGGGGCCTCTGTAACCTCCTCTTACCTTCTCTCCGGCTTCTCCTCCTGCATCTTCTGATCGCGACAACGCGACGTCTAATGGTGACGTGTTACCATGGCAATGCGACGTCGCAGAGATGAGATGCAGGAGAGAGGGTAAGAGGTCCCCGTGCTCTCCTTCCGGCACCGAGCCCCGCCAAGTTAGGCCTCGTCCAGGGAGGCGCTGCGCGGGCGCGCTCACGCTGGACACGTTGCCACAATGCACGTGGCCTGCGTGAGCGGGCGGGTGCGCCTGCTCGGCCCTCAGCCGCTTGCCGAGCAAGCAAAATTGATTTTGCTGCTCGCAAGCGCGTCACGTTTGCGGTTCGTCCAATGAGGGCGAACCAGCTCCGTGACGTCGGGGCCACGCGCGCACCTAGCCGGCCAGGAATCGCCCGGCCGAGCAGGGCGTAGCGCTGGAGCGCCAGCGCGCCTGTTTCCACCCTGGACGAGGCCTTACAAGCCGGCCCTGGCAGACAGATTCTACATGGCCGGACCAGCATGCATTGCAGGAGCTGAAGCTGCAAAAGTCCAAAGTGAATGGAAACGCCAGCCCGGAAGAAAAACAAGAAAGGAAAGTATTCACACACAACGTTTCTGTGTAAGCATACACCTTCATCAGGACTTCAAGAGTATGCAACCACACTGGAGCTTACATACACTAAACCTGGGGTGGCCAACTCCAGCCCTCAAGAGCTACCAACAGGTTAGGTTTTCAGGATATCCCTGCTTCAGCACAGGTGGGTCAGTCGAAGACTGGCTACCCCTGCACTAAACCACCACACAGCCTCCCTGCTACCAGGGACCCACAGGGACATCGCTGATGTTAAACACGCCCGCGGGGTCACTCACTGCATAAACCCTAATGGCGGTTACGGGTCAGGATCAGTCCCGGTTATATATGTGTCTCAGCTCATGTGTCAGCACTCCCTGTATGTTACCATGAATACTGTCCGCTTCTTGTCCTGGTTCCTCCGTGGCCCTTACGAGAGCGGCTCTGCATGTGGTTATTGCAGCTCTGTGATGGGTGTATTTTATGATACCACGTGGGGCCTTTGGATGGGTTTTCTCATTGCTGCACGTGTGGGTAGCGCTCAGTATGTGCTTTAACATTTTTTAACACACGTTCACTTATGAGCAGGGTTTGTCACCTCATATTTAAGGCTAACCCGGAGACGTTTTGCAATAGAATTTTTATTTTACATTTATTTATATATTTATTTCTCTTACCTGCGGCATCTCCCGGCGTCACCTCCCCCTGCAAGGTCCAGTCAGCGTGGCTCCGTGACGTTAAATGGCGCGTGTTGCCATGACAACGTGACGCCGAGGCACCGCGGGACTCACAGTTGTCATGGCAACGGAACACCGCGTGGTGCCACGCAGTGTCCTGTTGTCGTGGCAACGCGGAGCCAAGTGACGGGATTTGCAGAAGGAGATGCCGCCGGAGAGGTTCCAGGTAAGCCCGGAGGTACGCGGCCGAAACCCGTAGTCTCTGGGTCAAACTCGGAGTGGTGGCAACCCTGGATGTTAGGCACCTCTGCCCTATCTTTAGTGTTTGGGCAGTGGATGACTCAGTGTGGCGGTTTAGTGTATGTAAGCTCCATTGTGGTTGCTTACTCTGGATGGTCCTGATGATAGTGTATGCTTACACCGAAACGTTGATATGTGAATACTTTCTTTCTTTGTTTTTATTCAGGGCCGGTGTAATTCTGTTTATTCCCAGCTGTGTGTGTGCGCAGGGGCCTGTGATATAGACCCCCAGGGCCGGGCTGTGTGTCCCAATCACTTTTACAGGTAGTCCCCGCTATCCAACGTTTCACTTCACAACGAATGACATATCCAACGCTTTACAATGCAACCCTATGGGCCGTTTTCCGACATCGGAATGCGTTATCCTACGCTCACCGCCACTGATTAACATGGGACTCACTTTATTGTATTGTATGTCTTTATTTATATAGCGACATTAATGTACATAGCGCTTCACAGCAGTAATACATGTGGTAATCAAATAAATAACAGATAATATAAATAACAGGTCATGGGAACAAGTGCTTTAGACATAAAAGTAACATTAAGGAAGAGGAGTCCTTGCCCCGAGGAGCTTACAGTCTAATTGGTAGGTAGGGAGAACGTACAGAGACAGTAGGAGGGAGTTCTGGTAAGTGCGTCTGCAGGGGGCCAAGCTTTATGTATCATGTGTTCAGAATATCCACAGTGCTATTCCACTAACCGACGCTACTTCCAGAGCGGATTCCGGTGGATAACCGAGGACCGCCTGTACATTCATTCCTGTGCTCCGCAGGGTAATATTAAATAATGATTATTATTTTCACACCCACAGTACCACTGCTTTTTCTTTACACTTTCACTCTTTTTTTTTTTTTTTACATCTTACAGTATAAATCCTGCTTCAATCTTAAAATACAGTCCCCAAAACTCCCTCCCCCCTAAAAAAGAGAGGCTTCTTATAATGCAGGGACAACACCAATACTTGTTATATTCCAAAAAGTGAGGCAAACTACCGCTCCCAGCATCCTGTGCGCAACTGAACTACGACTCCCGGCATGCTGTGCGCAGACAGTACGGTGCGTCACCAGGGTCAGTTCCTGGTTGTGCCCTGGTCACGGATTGCGCGTGTTTTTCCGTAAAGACCGAGGTGTCTCCGCCGCCGGGCGCAGGGCCTCACACTCCCCGGACTCGGGGATGGCGGCTCCCGGGGCGGAGGGCCTCCCCTCTCTGGCCCTGGTGACCCGCAGGCCTGGGGCCGCTGCTCTGGCCGTACTGAGGGAGACCGCGGGGGGGACAGAGCTGGGGAGGCCCCGGAGAGAGGTGCTGGATGAAGAGACCTATATACAGGTGAGAGACGTACATATTGTATATATGTAGGGGGGAGAGAGAGACACACAGGGGAGAGGGGGGAGGAGACACACAGGGGAGAGAGGGGGAAGAGACACACAGGGGAGAGGGGGAAGAGACACACAGGGGAGAGAGGGGTGGGAAGAGACACACAGGGGAGAGGGGGGTGGGAAGAGACACACAGGGGACAGGGGGATGGGAAGGGACACACAGGGGAGAGGGGGGTGGGAGGGGACACACAGGGGAGAGGGGGGTGAGAGGGGGAAGAGACACACAGGGGAGAGGGGGGTGGGAAGAGACACACACGGGAGAGGGGGGTGGGAAGGGACACACAGGGGAGAGGGGGGTGGGAGGGGACACACAGGGGAGAGGGGGGTGGGAGGGGACACACAGGGGAGAGGGGGGTGAGAGGGGGAAGAGACACACAGGGGAGAGGGGGGTGGGAAGAGACACACACGGGAGAGGGGGGGGGGAAGAGACACCCAGGGGCGAGACACAGACACCCAGGGGCGAGACACAGACACCCAGGGGCGAGACACAGACACCCAGGGGCGAGACACAGACACCCAGGGGCGAGACACAGACACCCAGGGGCGAGACACAGACACACAGGGGCGAGACACAGACACACAGGGGAGAGACACAGACACACAGGGGAGAGACACAGACACCCAGGAGAGGTGGGAGAGACATACATACAGTAGAGCAGGATGGATGGGGAAGGGAGGTACTGGATAACGAGACATCTATACATGTGTGAGAGGAGTAAGAGTATACATTATAAGAGCCCCATACAGTAGAGTGCCCCACACAGAGGTATGGGGGGGGGAGAGAGAAGTGCTGGGTGAGGAGAAATACATACAGGTGAGAGAGACTGCCAGAGAGACAGGTACTGGAAGAATAGACATTGAAAAAGAATGAAACTATTGAGCATAGTGACGTTGGTATTTGAATCGGTAATAAAAGTTCCCATCACATTTAAAGGTGGCCAGACGGGCCACGTGTTCACCTCTCGGGGCTTCAAGATGTTCTTGTAACTCAGGTTGTCCTCTTCATGTGGGAGATGTGCCCTATGGCCGCGATTATAGTGGGCTCGACTGCACGAACAACAGACCTCTTCTCTACGCGGCCGCCCATAATGCGCGCGACAGATTTTTGAAAGGACAAATTATTTTATCTTTACCCTTGTCGGCCGCATCACGTGAGCGGTTCAGCCAATGAGAGGCGAACCAGCCTGGTGATACCTCCGCCACACCTCCCCGTCGCGCAAAATCTATCAAATCGCTTGAGCGACATGTGTGCGCAGCTCCATGTGCCCACTATAAACACAGCCTAAATCGGACGACAGAGAAGGGGGTCTGTTAGGTTGCAGGGAGCCTGAAACGTTCGTTAATCGGTCCTGTCGTTATTTACGAAGCGCAGTATACGGGGCAGGAAGATAATTGCTGTTTTTCTACTAAACTCGCTGCCGCCGTCCCCAGAACCTGCAGAAAATCATCCAGCGGGATTTCTTCCCGGACGTGGAGAAGCTGCGTGCTCAGAGGGAGTACCTGGAGGCGGAAGAGAGCGGGGACCTGGAGAAAATGAGGCAGATCGCCATCAAGTTCGGATCGTCCTCGGGGAAATTGTCACGGGAAACGCCGCTGCCGTGTAAGCAGATCTCCCCGGAAACCCACCCCGCTGCAGGCGGTGACAAACCGCTGACACATGAGGCTTGTCTTGTTATATCATGCGTGGTGTACGCTATACGTAATGTTGTCCCTCTAGTTGGATACAAACACGCATGACTTCAGATAAATATTCCTTGATTAGAACAGTTCTACAATTGTAACATTTCCATGTGTGAGGTATGTGTAGGAGCTCCCAGCATCAAGTACAGGCATACCTCGCATTAACGTACGCAATGGTACCGGAGCATGTATGTAAAGCGAAAATGTACTTACAGTGAAGCACTACCTTTTCCCACTTATCGATGCATGTACTGTACGGCAATCGTTATATATGTGCAGAACTGATGTAAATAACGCATTTGTAACAGGCTCTATAGTCTCCCCGCTTGCGCACAGCTTCGGTGCAGGTAGGGAGCCGGTATTGCTGTTCAGGACGTGCTGACAGGCGCATGCGTGAGCTGCCGTTTGCCTATTGGGCAATATGTACTTACTCGCGAGTGTAATTAAAGTGAGTGTACTTAAAGCGGGGTATGCCTGTAGCTGGTTTTAAATTGGTAAACTTTTTGGTATCTGCATACCAATTGTTTCTGTATGTGTTAAACTTCTGTATAAATACATCAGTGGTTTCCAACCCTTCTTTTTTTTGTTTTGTTAAGGAACCTCATAATGATATTGTGAAATTCTGGGGAACCCCGACCCTCTCTAATAGCGCGTCTGACATCAGATGCATTGTAAGGAACCCCAACCCTCTCTAATAGCGTTTGACATCAGATGCATTGTAAGGAACCCCAACCCTCTCTAATAGCGTCTGAGATCAGATGCATTGTAAGGAACCCCAACCCTCTCTAATAGCGCGTCTGAGATCAGGTGCATTGTAAGGAACCCCAACCCTCTCTAATAGCGCGTCTGAGATCAGGTGCATTGTAAGGAACCCCAAAACTCTCTAATAGCGCGTCTGAGATCAGATGCATTGTCAATTTCATTGTATTTGGAACCATTTTCAAATGACCAGAAAGTTGCAGGGAACACTTTTTAAGGATGCCCGGGGAACCCCGTTGGAAAAACACTGTAACATGATTAATATTGAGATACAGGATGCTTGGATGGCTCCAGGTAATGTGTTGGAATCCTCCCTTTCTATTTAATATTAATATCTTGTGTTTTGCTGCAGATATAACACCGGCCACGTTTGAAACCCCCACTGGAGTTCTCGGCACACCCTCCATGGCGAGTAAGCGCAGAGGGGGAGACGAAGGTGAGACATCTGGCACTGAGTCTGTGGTCACCACAATATGGACCATTCAGTGTGACCGTTGGTAACATTGATGTATCTTTTGTGACACCTGATCAAGTCATATCTGATGTTTAATTGGATTGTCAGCTCTGTGGGGCAGTGATTCATAGCACAGGCATTATTCAGTGCATTGTACACCTGGCAGCTAAGGGCTAACAGGAATGAATTGTGCAGGGGATGGCGAGAAGACGGAGGAAGACCCAGAGGAGCTTCCGGGGCTGGACAGCTTCCTGGCCAAGCACACGAGCGAGGACAACGCTTCCTTCGAGCAGATCATGGAGGTGGCTAAGGAGAAGGAGCGGTGCAGAAACTTTTGGCTGTATGAGGCGGAGGACGAGTACAAACAGGTAACGTCAGGGGTTGGGCAGGTAACGTTACAGGGGGTGGGGGGCAGGTGATGTTGCAGGGGGTGGGGGGGCAGGTAACATTGCAGGGGGCGTGGGGGCAGGTAACGTTGCAGGGAGCGGGGGGCAGGTAACGTTGCAGGGGGCGGTGGGCAGGTAACGTTGCAGGGGGCGGAGGGCAGGTAACGTTGCAGGGGGCAGGTAACGTTGCGGGGGGCAGGTAACGTTGCGGGGGGCAGGTAACGTTACAGGGGGCGGGGGGCAGGTAACGTTGCAGGGGGCGGGGGGCAGGTAACGTTGCGGGGGGCAGGTAACGTTGCGGGGGGCAGGTAATGGGGCGGGGGGCAGGTAACGTTGCAGGGGGCGGGGGGCAGGGGACAGGCAACGTTGCAGGGGGCGGGGGGCAGGTAACGTTGCAGGGGGCGGGGGGCAGGTAACGCTGCAGGGGGCAGGTAAAGTTGCAGGGGGCGGGGGCAGGTAACGTTGCAGGGGGCGGGTAACGTTGCGGGGGGGCAGGTAACGTTGCAGGGGGTGAGGGGCAGGTAACGTTGCAGGGGGTGAGGGCAGGTAACGTTGCAGGGGGTGGGGACAGGTAACGTTGCAGGGGGTGGGGGGCAGGTAACGTTACATACAGGGGGGCAGTTAGTACATCCCTTAGCTTCAAGTCGCAGAATGAGAGGTAACGTTGCAGGGGGCAGGGGGCAGGTAACGTTGCAGGGGGCGGGGGGCAGGTAACGTTTCAGGGGGCGGGGGGCAGGTAATGTTGCAGGGGGCGGGGGGCAGGTAACGTGCAGGGGGTGGGGGGCAGGTAACGTTGCAGGGGGCAGGTAACCTTCCTGGGGGGCAGATAACGTTGCAGGGGGTGGGGGGCAGGCAACGTTGCAGGGGGTGGGGGCAGGTAACGTTACATACAGGGGGCAGTTAGAACATCCCTTAGCTTCAAGTGGCAGAATGAGAGGAAATGACTGAATAAGCGTTACTGGTTACAATGTTGACGTACAACAAGCACGGAGATAATCCCTGTAACGGCACGCACCTCACACATTATATATGATACTTTGTTTCCCCGGGGTGTCGGGTACTGTGTTTGTTCCCTGTGGCAGTATTGTTGTATACGGTCTGCACCATTTTTGGCGATTCTAGGAGGCACTCGCTGTCTGTCTAGATTGGTCTCTTTGTTTTACTATAATAATAAAAGTAACTTTTTGTACCTGAACCATACCTCCCTTTGTGAGGTGTGTGCCGTTACCGGGGTTTGTCTCCTCTGTGCCAGCTCAGGTCACTACCTATGTGATGCACACACATCCTAGGCAGCACCATCCTACACTTACTACCAAGCGATCGAGCAAGGTTACCCCAAACCCCTATAACCTTCCAGCAAGCAAAACACACGTGTAAAGGCACTCGCATCAAATGGCGTAGTTCAGGGGTGGCCAACGCCCAGTCCTCAAGCGCCACCAACAGGTCAGGTTTTCAGGATATCCCTGCTTCAGCACAGGTGGCTCAGTCTTTGACTGAGCCACCTGTGCTGAAGCAGGGATATCCTGAAAACCTGACCTGTTGGTGGCGCTTGAGGACTGGAGTTGCCCACCCCTGGCGTAGATGATCTGGCGCTGACTGAAGGCGTTGGGAGTGTTCGTCGCACTCGGAAACCAGTGACGCGCGGTCAATGTGACATCATTAGTTTTTCTTGCAGTGACGGCATGCCCTTGCACAACGTGACCGTGCGGTTATGAATGAATGAAGGAGACTCGGGCTTCCTTATTACTCAAGAGAAGCCAAACTCCCGACAAAGTAGATCCCACTCCCCTGAGCAAATCGGACCCTTCCCAAATCAAGAGAGAAGGTGAAGGTGTGAATCTGGCCGTGCAACTGCTCCTGAGAAGAAAAACTGCAGACCGGGACTTCTTGCTGGATACAAAAAAAGTTTTATTGGCACATAGTAGCTACTATGTATCCAGCAAGAAGCCCCGGTCTGCAGTTTTTCTTCTCAGGAGCAGTTGCACGGCCAGATTCACAACTTCACCTTCTCTCTGTATTTACCCCGGTTGGAGCACGCCGACGTCCAGGAACGCTCGCACACAAAAACAGCGAGTCTGCTTTATATGTGAGCCTACCTCATACAAGTCATACCTCGGGACAGAGGCTATTGGGGAGACTTTCGCTGTGTGACGAGGGGTTATATTCCATGTATGGGACAGTCTCTGAGAGTTACAAGAATGACTTGATACTATTTACACTTTATGTGTTTGCTGGATTTCTTTGAAGTGGCGCCACTAGGGGGCGCGGGATTCCCATTTCTCTGTCATTGTCTGCCTTCCCAAATCGAGCTACCCCCCTTGAATGCCCCCAGCCCGCGACCCTCCCTGTTGACCATTTGTGTTCTGTCTCTTCCCAGCGGCTCCAACAGAACCTGGCCCTTCCTCGATGGAGATGCAAGCCATAGAGTCCGGGACGGCAGGAGTGGAGACCTGGGAGTACAAGACCCACAACTCTCTGATGTACTATCCTCCAGGTAAGTTCTGTCTGCTCCTGGGCCCCCAGGTGAGCGCCCTGTATCCCTTTTTAACAGCCGGTGCGCAAAGTGTGGCGGGTACAGATTTGTAGAGCAGAGGTTCTTCAAACTCAAGCAGTGTTTCCTTTGTTTATTTGGGGATAACCCATTCATATGTAAATGATGTGCAGATGCATAATCTACAGTAATTAGAGGGTTGAGAAAGGGTGGTTACTTGCCTGAAACACACTTTTTTGTAGAAGTATTCATCCCCCACCAATGTCGCATGTTGTTGAATTACAAATAATGTATGTGGTTTAAAAAAAAAAAATAATAATAATGTAATATACAAAGCTGTAACCTGAACGCTGTTATATGAGGAGGAGGGAAAACCCCCAACAAACGTATCAGAACTGGATTAATTTTCCCGGGAAGTATGGGCAAAAATGTCACCGTCCTAAAGTACAAAGCTAGTAGAGAGCGATCCAACAAGACTCCTAGCAGTAATTGCTGCAAATGGGACTTCTGCCAAGCACTGACGTAAGGGGCCGAATACTTATGCAACCAGTACATTTCATGTAGTACATTTCCTTTGCTGATATTTAACCTCCTCCGTATAATGGCGCTCAGTTTAACCACTATAGCTTTGTAGTTTAGAATTAAAAAAAAGTTTGTTTTTAAAGCTGTGCATACATTATTTGTAATTCAACAAAATGTGACATGTATTAGTAGGTGGTGAATATTTCTGCAACCCACTGTGTATAGATGTAAGGATGTTTTGATATTGCTCTTTGAGTACTTCATTACTAAATGGTAGTGCTGAAGATAATTATTGTGGTTT
>NC_134495.1:11253714-11323714 GCF_040206685.1 Ascaphus truei | reverse complement strand
GAGAGAGGTACAGAGTCAGAGAGAGGTACAGAGTCAGAGAGAGGTACAGAGTCAGAGAGAGGTACAGAGTCAGAGACAGGTACAGAGTCAGAGAGAGGTACAGAGTCAGAGACAGGTACAGAGTCAGAGAGAGGTACAGAGTCAGAGAGAGGTACAGAGTCAGAGAGAGGTACAGAGTCAGAGAGAGGTACAGAGTCAGAGAGAGGTACAGAGTCAGAGAGAGGTACAGAGTCAGAGAGAGGTACAGAGTCAGAGAGAGGTACAGAGTCAGAGAGAGGTACAGAGTCAGAGAGAGGTACACAGTCATAGACAGGTACAGAGTCAGAGAGAGGTACAGAGTCAGAGAGAGGTACAGAGTCAGAGAGGTACAGAGTCAGAGAGAGGTACAGAGTCAGACAGAGGTACAGAGTCAGACAGAGGTACAGAGTCAGACAGAGGTACAGAGTCAGAGAAAGGTACAGAGTCAGAGAGAGATAAGAGTCAGAGAGAGAGATACAGAGAGCCTGCCGCACACATGTTAGCAGATTGATCCATCTCCAGCATCTCCTCATCCCACCTCAGTCCTCCTTAGGATGCACCTTCTCAGTATCCTGCCTGCTCTGTACCTGCATTCCCTGCTGGGAGCACACACAGCCCCACTACCGCCGGAATCCCCCCAACACAGAGCCCAGGTGAGTAGCACAGACACCCCCAAACCCCTCCTAACTTCTCCCCCTTCTCTGGATTACTTTGTGAGTGTTTTATGTTGCTGTTTCTATTATAGATAGAATACATTGTATTATATTTCATCATTTGCAGCTCTCTGAAGCGATTGTACGCTGTCACAGTGGGAACATTGTTTAACTGCAGTGTGTTTTTACCTGTCACCTGGATATGTCTTTATATACAGTATATCTTTATTGATATAGTGCCCTCCGCGTACACAGCGCTTTACAGCAGTAACACACGTGACATTATTGGAATAAGCGCTTCACACATAAAACTAACATCAGAAAAAGGAGTCACTGCCCTGAAGAGCTTACACTCTAACGCTGCGTCCATAGGCACTTCGCCCGTGCGGAGGCGCGCAGAGGCTGAGGGAAAGCGGGTGCTTTCCCTGGCCATGGTACGCGCGCTGTCCGTGGGCGTGTCTAGGGGCGTGCCTGTGACGTCACGGAGCTGGTTCGCCCTCATTGGGTGAACCGCTCACGTGACCGCTCCGTCACACCAAGAAATCTGTTTTAACTGATTTCTTGCGCAACGCGCGCCCCCTCCCGCACGCCGCATAGACGCGATCACTGCCTTTAGGCAGTCTGATTGCTCAGCGTGCGGACGCGTCCACGCGGTCGTCCATACCATGGACGCAGCCTAAGCAGACTGAGGGGCACGCAGAAAAAGACAGCACAATTCTTTGGTGGCTCCTCCGACACTGAGGGGTTAAAGCAGACTTGGGGGTCACTTACAGAGGTCACACAGGTAAATAATTGCTTTATTCTGAAAATCTGGACACCATTCAGCTGGAACTTTGCATTTATTACTCCCTAAATGCCCCCCCCCCCCGCCCCCTTAGGCAGGGAGACTGTGGCTTTTCCCTGCAGATTCTTGCCCCGGAGGCTGTGCGATGTGCTGCAGGTCCCCACGCCAGTGCAGGGGTCAGGATATTCTGATAGGACGGGCCTAACTGAGCCGCGGGTGGCTCTGGCAGGAGCTGTTTGTATAAGAGGACGTTGTGTTTCTGTGCTGTCAGCTGCCTGGGATTTGAATTTCTGCACGCTGGCGTTTTTATATATCAGTGCTGAGTGCAGCGAGAGAGGAGCTGTGTATAGGCTATGGATATATATATATATGCACTGGCTGAAAGAACCGGAAATTCTAAGAAACCAACCTCTCACCCCCCCCCAACCCCCTTCTCACCCCCCCTCATCTCTCCCCCTCCCATCACTTTCCTTTAATACCTTATGATGTCCCCAATTCTCTCCGCCTCTCTCTCCTCTCCAGCGTTTTTTCTCCTCCCGCGCCAACTGAATTCCCCTCTTTCTTTCTTCATCTGCTCCCTGTGTAAACGTTATAGCTACCTGACTCTCATTATCTGACACCAGGCTATGTGCATGATGATGTCACATGCCAGATACATAGCCTACCAGGTATTACACATGGAACCTAACGCCCCTAGCAGTGCCCCCTTCCCCCTTTGGGGTGTGTAAGAGATGTGTGCAGAGGTATTTAATGGAGACCGATTAGGGTGAAATTAAATCCCAGCGTTATTGCGCCTGTTCCTTTAACAAGGAAAAACATACAAAAAGAAACAAAATAAAGGCCTACTCCACTTTGGAGAATAACTAAACCTTTACTCCAACCCTCTCTAACTGGGTGGGTAGCTAAGCTGATTACAACCCTAAACACACACACACATATATTAAAATAATATATATATATATATATATATACACATGCACACAACAGTCCAACAAGAAAGTCTCTTATCTGTTTCTGTTGTTGTAGCTGTAGGGGAAGCCCTCTCTGCTCTCCTGGGTCAGCATCCTTGTGTGCTATGGAAATGTCCGTGTCCAGGTATTGAGGTCTTGCTGTCAGTATATAGCCCTTCTGTGTGCATCAAGACATCATCTTTTCCTCAGGTCAGCCCAGTTGTGGGCTAAGGAAAATCTCTGCAGTCCTCTTTCTCCTTATGTCAGCCCAAATGTGAGCTAAGAAATCTCTCTCCTGTTTCTCACATCAGGCTTTTTTCTAAGAGTCCTAATCAGCCAGGTGGAGTCTGGCTGATTGCCTGTGTGCAATTAACCAGCACACTGCTGGATGTAGAGGTAGTTTCTCTCAAACAGTGATAAGTCCCTTTTACAGGGTGTTCGAGAGGCTCCAAACCCTCACAGTTCCCTTTATTTTGATAAAGTAATCCTTCCCAGTTTGGTTTACATCTTGTATTTTAACCCCTTCACTGCCACAGGGATTTAAGGCATTCCACAGGCATGTGGCATCCAGAGCTGGCCTCTGAAGTGGGAGACCCAGTGCTAGCTCCCAGTGAACCTGAGCACTTCACTGGTGCCTGCGGTGGCGACATGTGATGGGGAGCACTTAGGGCAAGGATTCATTGTGTTTGCGTTACCCTTGTGGAATCACAGATCTTAACTAGCATGACCCCCCACCTCATGCAGAACTGCTCTCGTGCAAGGGGTTAAAATGCTCAGGCAGGGGGTGACCAACTCCAGTCCCCAAGGGCCACCAACAGGCTTGGGGGTATCCCGGCTTCCGCACAGGTGGCTATATCAGTCTTTGATCAGTCTTTGACTGAGCCTCCTGTGCTGAAGCAGGGATATCTTTAAAAGCTGGCCAGTGAGGACTGTGGTTGGCCCCCCTGTGCTAAGGCATTGTAACAAAGAGCATAATTTCTGTCCTGTGCCTCTTAGCATCTGTATATCAGTGGTACTCTGCTTGTGATGTTAATAGGAGGAGGTACATGACGCACAGATTAAATGGTATGTATCCCATTCTGCATCAATGTGCATCACTGGATCCCGTTCTCTTATATATTCAGTTAATATTATTATTATTATTATTATTATTATTATTAGTGGCAGGACAAGGAGTAAACCTTCCAATCATTTTCGAATGTTTGAGCTGAACTTAGAAAAAAAGGTACAAATGATTTCTAAATACGGCCTTTCATTTTATGTGAATCATGGCAAGAGGAGGTACTCAGTACCACTCTACACTCGCTGACTTTCTCAAGTTGCGGCAGTTCAGCGAGCGGGGACGCGAGATGACAGCGTGATCACCGCTCCAGAACTGTGCACGAGGATTCTGTATTCTTGTCCCGGAGTTATTTCCGATCTTCTGAAATGTTTATGCTCAGTGTAAACAGGAGACACAAACACGTGGAAATATTTCCTGCTCTTTGTGTGTTTGCAAAGGAAAAAAAGTGCAGCTTGGATACTGAGGGTGGGAACTCGTGAGTGGGGGGTGGGGGGGCAGAGAGAGACGGGGTGGGGGGGCAGGGGGAAAGAGAGAGAGGAGAAAGATGGGGGTGGGTTGGGGGAGAGAGATAGAGGGGAGAGGGAGAGAGAAAGGTCACGGAGCGAGAGGGGACAGAGAGAGAGAGAGAGAGAGAGAGAGAGAGAGAAGAAAGAAAGAGGAGGGAGAGAGGGAAGAAAGAGGAGGGAGAGAGCGAGGAGACATTGAAAGAGAGGGAAGAAAGAGGAGGGAGAGATAGATAGAGAGAGAGAGGAGACATTGAGAGAGAGGGAAGAAAGAGGAGGGAGAGAAAGAGGAGACAGGGATGGAGAGATAGAAAGAAAGAGAAGAAAGAGGGTGAGGGAGAGTGAAAGAGAATACAGGGAGGGAGTGAGGGAGAGAAGAAAGAGGGGAGAGGGAGAGAGAGAAAATGGGAGAGAGGAAACAGGGACAAAGAAGAAAGACGGGAGAGAGGGCACAGGGGGGGAGAGAGAGATAAAGAGTGGGGGAGACAGGAGGCAGCAAAAGAGAGAGAAGAGAATGCGAGGAGACAGAGAGAGGAGGTGTATGGGAGAGAGAGAGAGAGAGATGAGGGGTCCAGAGAGGGAGAGAGAGAGGAGCGAGAGAAAGTGAGCTAGAGAGAGGAGACAGCCACAGAGAGAGGATGAAGAGAGGAGAAAGAAGGGGGTTAATTATTAAACTGATATAGCGCCACTGAAGTGACTGGACGTCTCTGTGCACTATCACAATGTGTAAAGAAGTAGCCCCCACAGAGAGAGACTCTGCGGTGCGGGAGTATTCACATTTGTTATTTTTTGTTGAAGTTTGTTTCTTTTCGTTACTTTTTCGCCATCCGGGAATGTGAGTGTGCGAGAATGTGAGTGTGCGAGAATGTGAGTGTGCGAGAATGTGAGTGTGCGAGAATGTGAGTGTGCGAGAATGTTTCACACGGAGTCACGTCAGTGCCCCTGGGAGAGTCTGCTCTGTATACAGTGTATGGCAAGGGTTAATAAGTACCACACATCTGTCTCCAGGCAAACGTGGATTCGGGCCACTGAAATAGCTCCTGGGCCCACAGGGACAGAGCTGATAAGTGAGGGATGTCACCGCTCTGACAGACATGGGAGGAAGGGGTCTGAGAGCGTCCTAATGGGCTGGCGGGGGGGGGGGGGGGGGTCTCCTGGTCACTGAACACAAACACAGGCGTTTTACCCCAAACTGCAAAATCACGAGATCGGCAAGAGATGTAGAACTGGGCCTTTTAACACCTTCACGACCAAAGGGGCCTGCAGTGCACAGGTATTAATTCATCTATCTTAAAGAGGGTCTGCTGTCCACGGAGTGAGACTGCCGTCCAATGAGTGAGACTGCCGTCCAATGAGTGAGCCTGCTATCCAATGAGTGAGACTGCCATCCAATGAGTGTGACTGTCGTCCAATGAGTGAGACTGCCGTCCAATGAGTGAGACTGCCGTCCAATGAGTGTAACTGTCGTCCAATGAGTGAGACTGCAACCCAATGAGTGAGACTGCCGTCCAATGTGTGTGACTGCCGTCCAATGAGTGAGACTGCCATCCAATGGGTGACACTTTCATCCAATGAGTGAGACTGCCCTCCAATGAGTGAGACTGCTGTCCAATGAGACTGCCCTCCAATGAGTGAGACTGCATCCAATGAGTGAGACTGCCATTCAATGAGTGATATTGTCATCCAATGAGTGATATTGTCGTCCAATGAGTGACATTCCCTTAAGTGTCACTGCCATTAAAATGAGTGAGTGAAGATACCCCAAACACACAGGATAAGGTGTTTATAAATATTATTTTAGCCCTCAAATATACACTGGCCACCCTCTTTTGTCCTCAGGTCCGGGCCTGGAAGGAGCGCCCCCTATTGCAGTACAACTCATGGGTGCGTCACCCTCATACTAAGGGGCTGCTCAGCTCCCGTGACTCCTGGAACCCCCCTCGCTGTGGCGTCCCCGATATCCCCGCCCCCCCAGACTCCCCAAATGGGCGCAACCGGCAGAAGCGTTTTGTGTTGTCTGGAGGGCGCTGGGAAAAGACAGACCTGACATACAAGTAAGATGCAGTCTCCACATGAGCACCCACCCACCCGGGACCCTTTCCATGTGTCATCATTGGCATTATCTTGATGTGTTAGGATCATCCGCTTCCCGTGGCAGCTCAGTAAGGTGAAGGTGAGACGTACGCTGGCAGAAGCCCTGGTGGTTTGGAGCGAGGTGACCCCGCTGACTTTCAGAGAGGTGCAGGAAGGGCGCGCTGACATCATCATTGACTTCACAAGGTGAGTCTCACCCTAACACTATATTGCCAACCACCGCTTCCTGCTCTGAAGAGCTTGCAGTCTAAACTGTGGGGAAGAAGTGAGGGAGGTGTGAGAGAATAGTAGAGTCATGAGTGGCAGAAAGGAGACAGACCTGAGCACAGTACAAGAGAAGAGCAGGGGAGGCGTGTGAGATAATACAGGTAATGGAAGTACACTGATAGTAAGAAGGTTGGTAAGACTGCTCAAATACCCTGCTTATATAACATCATACTGTCCCAAAACATAGAGAGGTATATGCCACACAGTGAGTAACCTTATTGAAGGTAAATAAGCCTTATTCCTGAAAATTGAGAGTGAAGGAGGGACCCACCGCAAACAATTTCATTGGAGGCTATGGGGCTAATAGCCCAGTACTCACGGACAACTCTTGTAATGGATGATGTGCTGCTGCTGAGAGATCAGGGGAAAAACGAAAGAAGAGAGCACCATCGATGACTGGAGTCAGGAGGGGATCCAAATAACAATCTGTATTGGAGTAAAATCTTTATTGGAGTAAAAGCACAGGGAAACACCTCCTACGCGTTTCGAGCAAAGGTTCTTTACAAGAGAAGAGCAGGGGAGGCGTGTGAGATAATGCAGGTAATGGAAGAAGTAGCAGATTGCAGAGGTGGGAAGGTATCAGTGATGCAGAGACTGTGGATCTGGGTGGTGTTCTCTCTACTCACCTCTTCTCTTTGTAGGTATTGGCACGGAGACAATCTCCCATTTGACGGTCCGGGGGGCATTCTGGCACATGCTTTCTTCCCCAAAACCCACCGGGAGGGGGATGTACATTTTGACTACGATGAAGCTTGGACCATTGGGAACAACTTGGGTATGTGCCTTTTTGTTTTTTATTTCAAACTTTTTTATTGTTTTTTTAGGTTCAAGCGCGTTGGAGACATTACTGTGTTTCCAGAGAGAATACTGTTACTTCATATTTCTCATATACAAAGAGCCAGAGGTTTGCTTACTGGTAGTGATGGGGATATTTCCCTAGTTCGTGGATGTCTTTTATCTCTATGTTCTCTTTCTATTTTTGCTTTGAGATTCGGTGTCTCCCTGCTTATCCCTGGGGTATGTGCCTTTTGTGACAAGTGACACTGTGTACGTGCTTTTTGTGACAGGTGGCACTCTGGGTATGTGCCTTTTGGGACAAGTGACACTACATATGTGCCTTTTGTGACAGGTGACACTCTGCATATGTGCCTTTTGTGACAAGTGACACTGCATATGTGCCTTTTGTGACAGATGATACACTGTGTAGGTACCTTTTGTGACAGGTGACACTCTGGGTATGTACCTTTTGTGACAGGTGATACTCTGTGTATGTACCTTATGTGACAGGTGACACTCTTTATGTGCCTTTTGTGACAAGTGACACTGCATATGTGCCTTTTCTGACAGGTGATACTCTGTCTATGTACCTTTTGTGAGAGGTGACACTCTGGGTATGTGCCTTTTGTGACAGGTGACACTCTGGGTATGTGCCTTTTGGGACAAGTGACACTCTGGGTATGTGCCTTTTGGGACAAGTGACACTCTGGGTATGTGCCTTTTGGGACAAGTGACACTCTGGGTATGTGCCTTTTGAGACAGGTGACACTCTGGGTATGTGCCTTTTGGGACAGGTGACACTCTGGGTATGTGCCTTTTGGGACAAGTGACACTCTGGGAATGTGCCTTTTGGGACAGGTGACACTCTGGGAATATGCCTTTTCTGACGGGCAGTGAACAGAAACTCCAGACTAGATATATTGCTACGAACATGAGTGGCACCTTCTATGTCACCGGTGGGCAGTGCAGTGGTCATGCAGCACTGGTTGTGCTTCTGTTTGGATGAGCGGCCTGCCATGTCTTAGCTCCTCTCCTGCTGCTGTTGCAGGCACGGATCTCCTGCAGGTTGCTGCCCATGAGTTTGGGCACGTGCTGGGTCTGCAGCACTCCTCCGTGTCCAAGTCGCTGATGTCTCCTTTCTACACCTTCCGCTACCCGCTCAGCCTGAGCACGGACGACCGGCACGGCATCCAGTACCTGTACGGAGCCCCGCGCCCACCCACGCTGCCCCCCACCCCGTCCCCCACCCCGAGGGCAGAGCCCAACCAGACAGAGATCGAGAGCAACGAGATCCCCAGCTCAGAGGTGAGAAGAGCACAGGTGGCTACGTTACTACATCTGCAGAGCATCCCTTCCTGCTACAGATCAGTGCAGAGCATCGCTCCCTTTATCTGTCTCGTTATTGGAGGTTTGCAGAGCATCTCTTCCTTCCACGGATGGAATGGAGAATATATTATAAAGTGTAGCCCTGCAGTCTTTACATCTCAGTGCCGCACCCCCTGACATCACCGGCTCCCTAAACAGGAATCGGCAGGGGGTTGATTGGAAGACAGCCCTTGACTCTCAGGGCGATCCTATAATGGATTTCAGTGGCTAATATTCTCATTAAAATGGACAAAGAGGCTGGAAGTCCATGAGAAAATATTGGGCCATATTTACTAAGTAGTGCTACATTATTCCACAAGACACTTACCAGCTCTGGGAGACATTTGAAGGCCTATAAGGTCTCTTCCGGCGCCCGAAGAACATGTCTTATGGGATAGCACCACTTAGTAAATATGGCCTTGCGCTCTGTCCCTGGCAATCTTTTACTACATTGATTCCCAACCAATCACAACCCCCCTTTCCCCCAACCTTGCTAGTACGTTCCCTGTGATGACCCGTGTCCTATGCACCTCTCTCTCCCCACTCCCTGCAGCCGGACGCCTGCTCCACAGACTTTGACGCGGTCTCCACCATCCGGGGGGAGCTGTTCTTCTTCAGGTCGGGCTATGTGTGGCGCCTGCGCGACGGGAAGCTGCAGAGCGGATACCCGGCGCTGGCCTCCCGCCACTGGAGAGGGATCCCCGAGTCTGTGGACGCTGCGTTTGAAGACTTAGTGGGGAATATCTGGTTCTTCCAAGGTAAACAGAGCAGAGAGAAGTCCTGGAGGGTGTAATGGGAACCTCTTCATCCGATGGTCTGGGGGCATCCTCGCTCAAATGTACGCTTCCAAAATTGCAAGGGAGAAGAGAGAGAGGAGTGATCCCGACTTCTGCAGTGACTTGCTGTGCGTGCATCTGAGACCCAGAGCACTTTGACACAGACATTGGTGCCCTGTGCAAATTTCTCCCCCAGAATGTGTGTGAGCACAAGCCAGGGCAGGTCTGTGGGACATCGCCACATTCTTAGCCCTGTGTTGTGTGTCTGCACACTGGAGCCTGTGTGTGTCATATTATCCCCGGAGGAGAGAATATCTTCCAGCTCCTGCCAGCTCCTAGGATAAATAGCAACCACAGCCCAATTGCCCCATGAGGCAGCGATCCCCAGGGCCTAATGCATTGACGTGTAGGTGGGGGTGATGGCACACAGGGGGAGGGGGGAGATGCAGGGTGTGCAGGGTGCAGACATGGTATATAGCACAGTTGCTTAGAGCAGTGCACAGAATATAGTGGGATCTGACATCATGAACACAGAGCTGCAGGGGTGTATGGTATTTGGGTGCACACTCAGGGGTAGATACTAAGGTCATGTTGTTGCCCTGCTCTCTCTCTTTCAGGCGCCCGGTTCTGGGTCTTTGATGGGAAGTTGCAGGCCTCGGATCCCCTCCCGCTCTCAGACCTGGGACTGTCCGTTCCCCGGGTCCAGGCGGCCTTCATGTGGGGCACCGACAAGAAAAAGAAAGCCTTCCTATTTAGAGGCACAGAGTACTGGCGCTTCAACCCTGACACCCGCCACGTGGAAAGCGGGCACCCCCGTGGCATGGGCGACTGGAGAGGGGTGCCCACTGGTATTGACGCAGCCTTTCAGGATGAGCGGGGTGAGAGATACAACCAACAGATCATCTCTCCCTTTATCCCTCCTCCTCTGCAGAGTATCTCTTCCTCACTGTCCTGCTATAGAACAGTGCAGAGCGTTGCTCCCTTTATGTCTCCCTATCACCCTATATATCCGTCCTCTGCTAGTGAGACCTCCTTTAATGCTTCTCTGCATCTTGCAGCACTGAAGGGGTATTATAGGAATAGGCAGCAACTTGCCCTTGCCTCCCATCCCAGCGCCGCTTTAACCTTTAACCTTTGCCCCTCTGCAGGTTTTGCCTATTTTCTGCGCGGCCGGCACTACTGGAAGTTTGATCCGGTACAGGTGAGGGTGCTGGAAGGATACCCCCGCCTGGTCAGCCAAGATTTCTTCAGCTGCCCTACAACGGCAACCTCCACCAACTCATTACGGTGAGGCCGTGGCACCAAGCCCACGTGGGGACCACCTGTCTAAGCCACCGGAGCAGATCCCTATCCTTTTACCCGCAGACCTCTGCAGGGAACCTTGTCCTCTGTCCCCCAAGTGCTCTGGCATGGACACCAGGGCTATGACTGGCCCAGACGGCACTGGATTGAGTCTGCACTGTGCAATGTATCCAGGGCTCCATCCCTTCTGTGGAATTGTATCCTGGTCTAGGACATCTTTTGTTACCCCTAAGACCAGCTCCTCCTCACCTATTAGTGCTGTTACCCAATATATACACCCAGTGGGTGCAGAGAGGGGGGGTTAGAGGGACACGATGCGCCCCCTAACGTTGTTATTGGATACAAGGTCTCCTAAAATCACTGTGCAGATTTAGCACTGAGCAGAGCAGCAAAACCATGCAGGAGATACACTGCAGCCAATCCCGTCATGCAGGAGATACACTGCAGCCAATCCCGTGTTATGCAGGAGATACACTGCAGCCAATCCCGTCATGCAGGAGATACACTGCAGCCAATCCCGTCATGCAGGAGATACACTGCAGCCAATCCCGTCATGCAGGAGATACACTGCAGCCAATCCCGTCATTCAGGAGATACACTGCAGCCAATCCCGTCATGCAGGAGATACACTGCAGTTATCCCTGTGTTATGCAGGAGATACACTGCAGCCAATCCCGTGTTATGCAGGAGATACACTGCAGCCAATCCCGTCATGCAGGAGATACACTGCAGCCAATCCCGTCATGCAGGAGATACACTGCAGCCAATCCCGTCATGCAGGAGATACACTGCAGCCAATCCCGTGTTATGCAGGAGATACACTGCAGCCAATCCCGTCATGCAGGAGATACACTGCAGCCAATCCCGTCATGCAGGAGATACACTGCAGCCAATCCCGTCATGCAGGAGATACACTGCAGCCAATCCCGTGTCATGCAGGAGATACACTGCAACCAATCCCGTGTTATGCAGGAGATACACTGCAGCCGGTCCCGTCATGCAGGAGATACACTGCAGCCAATCCCGTCATGCAGGAGATACACTGCAGCCAATCCCGTCATGCAGGAGATACACTGCAGTTATCCCTGTGTTATGCAGGAGATACACTGCAGCCAATCCCGTCATGCAGGAGATACACTGCAGCCAATCCCGTCATGCAGGAGATACACTGCAGCCAATCCCGTCATGCAGGAGATACACTGCAGCCAATCCCGTCATGCAGGAGATACACTGCAGCCAATCCCGTGTTATGCAGGAGATACACTGCAGTTATCCCCGTGTTATGCAGGAGATACACTGCAGCCAATCCCGTCATGCAGGAGATACACTGCAGCCAATCCCGTGTTATGCAGGAGATACACTGCAGCCAATCCCATGTTATGCAGGAGATACACTGCAGCCAATCCCATGTTATGCAGGAGATACACTGCAGCCAATCCCATGTTATGCAGGAGATACACTGCAGCCAATCCCATGTTATGCAGGAGATACACTGCAGCCAATCCCATGTTATGCAGGAGATACACTGCAGCCAATCCCATGTTATGCAGGAGATACACTGCAGCCAATCCCATGTTATGCAGGAGATACACTGCAGCCAATCCCGTCATGCAGGAGATACACTGCAGCCAATCCCATGTTATGCAGGAGATACACTGCAGCCAATCCCGTGTTATGCAGGAGATACACTGCAGCTATCCCCATGTTATGCAGGAGATACACTGCAGCCAATCCCGTGTTATGCAGGAGATACACTGCAGCCAATCCCGTCATGCAGGAGATACACTGCAGCCAATCCCATGTTATGCAGGAGATACACTGCAGCCAATCCCATGTTATGCAGGAGATACACTGCAGCAAATCCCGTCATGCAGGAGATACACTGCAGCCAATCCCGTGTTATGCAGGAGATACACTGCAGCCAATCCCATGTTATGCAGGAGATACGCTGCAGCCAATCCCGTCATGCAGGAGATACACTGCAGCCAATCCCGTCATGCAGGAGATACACTGCAGCCAATCCCATGTTATGCAGGAGATACACTGCAGCCAATCCCGTGTTATGCAGGAGATACACTGCAGCCAATCCCGTGTTATGCATGAGATACACTGCAGCCAATCCCGTCATGCAGGAGATACACTGCAGCCAATCCCATGTTATGCAGGAGATACACTGCA
The DNA here is from genome assembly GCF_040206685.1 of Ascaphus truei. Taxonomy (NCBI): domain Eukaryota; kingdom Metazoa; phylum Chordata; class Amphibia; order Anura; family Ascaphidae; genus Ascaphus; species Ascaphus truei. The sequence goes on along the minus strand of NC_134495.1, from coordinate 11,310,984 downwards.
GCCAATCCCATGTTATGCAGGAGATACACTGCAGCCAATCCCGTCATGCAGGAGATACACTGCGGCCAATCCCATGTCATGCAGGAGATACACTGCAGCCAATCCCGTCATGCAGGAGATACACTGCAGCTATCCCCGTGTTATGCAGGAGATACACTGCAGCCAATCCCGTCATGCAGGAGATACACTGCAGCCAATCCCGTCATGCAGGAGATACACTGCAGCCAATCCCGTGTCATGCAGGAGATACACTGCAGCCAATCCCATGTTATGCAGGAGATACACTGCAGCCAATCCCGTCATGCAGGAGATACACTGCAGCCAATCCCGTCATGCAGGAGATACACTGCAGTTATCCCTGTGTTATGCAGGAGATACACTGCAGCTATCCCCGTGTTATGCAGGAGATACACTGCAGCCAATCCCGTCATGCAGGAGATACACTGCAGCCAATCCCGTCATGCAGGAGATACACTGCAGCCAATCCCGTGTTATGCAGGAGATACACTGCAGCCAATCCCGTCATGCAGGAGATACACTGCAGCCAATCCCGTCATGCAGGAGATACACTGCAGTTATCCCTGTGTTATGCAGGAGATACACTGCAGCCAATCCCATGTTATGCAGGAGATACACTGCAGCCAATCCCGTCATGCAGGAGATACACTGCAGCCAATCCCATGTTATGCAGGAGATACACTGCAGCCAATCCCATGTTATGCAGGAGATACACTGCAGCCAATCCCATGTTATGCAGGAGATACACTGCAGCCAATCCCGTGTTATGCAGGAGATACACTGCAGCCAATCCCGTGTTATGCAGGAGATGCACTGCAGCCAATCCCGTCATGCAGGAGATACACTGCAGCCAATCCCGTCATGCAGGAGATACACTGCAGCCAATCCCGTGTTACGCAGGAGATACACTGCAGCCAATCCCGTGTTATGCAGGAGATACACTGCAGCCAATCCCATGTTATGCAGGAGATACACTGCAGCAAATCCCATGTTATGCAGGAGATATACTGCAGCCAATCCCATGTTATGCAGGAGATACACTGCAGCCAATCCCATGTTATGCAGGAGATACACTGCAGCTATCCCCGTGTTATGCAGGAGATACACTGCAGCCAATCCCATGTTATGCAGGAGATACACTGCAGCCAATCCCGTCATGCAGGAGATACACTGCAGCCAATCCCGTCATGCAGGAGATACACTGCAGCCAATCCCATGTTACGCAGGAGATACACTGCAGCCAATCCCGTCATGCAGGAGATACACTGCAGCTATCCCCGTGTTATGCAGGAGATACACTGCAGCTATCCCCGTGTTATGCAGGAGATACACTGCAGCCAATCCCATGTTATGCAGGAGATATACTGCAGCCAATCCCGTCATGCAGGAGATACACTGCAGCCAATCCCATGTTATGCAGGAGATACACTGCAGCCAATCCCGTCATGCAGGAGATACACTGCAGCCAATCCCGTCATGCAGGAGATACACTGCAGCCAATCCCGTCATGCTTTGAGATTATGTGTTGCAGACCCACTGGCTGAGAAGCGGTTTAACCATTTCATAGCCAGCAGTTTGCAATTCATGAAAGTACCAAAATAAAAGCAGATTTGTGTTCCTTTTAACGAATGACATGTTTATAGACTAACGATACCTCTGTCAGCGCTGGACACTGACCCTTTGAGACTGTTATTAGTGATGCTTTGCACGTTTCCGTGCTGTTCAGGGGACTGCTGATGTTACGAGCTCACCGATTACATTACACCTGTACTAATTGTCTTGTTGTATTAACAAAAGGACGTGAATCCGACATCGCCAAAATGTGCCACTTTCTTATCCATTTCAAAGCCACGAGGTGTAACAATCCCAACTCCTCTGCAGTCACAGGGCCGAGAGAGAACCGACCCTAAACCGCACAAATGGAAAAGAGGAGGCAAAATAAAGACGGCAGGGGCACATCTTATGTTAAAGGCCCTTCTCGCAGTGAAGGGGTTAAGTAAGCCGCGCCTTCAAGCAGCAGTGCCACCTATCTGCCACTGTTGGGTAAGAGGCATAGTGGGTAGCACTGCTGGAACCCTGCTTGGTAGGACGTGGTCAGACTGGGCAGGGTGGTATTCTGGCTCTGTCCATGCTGCAGGACGCTCACCCCTCACTCAGCCCCCGCTAAGTCTCTGCGGCAGTATAATTATATAGCATGCCGCACGGTGTGATTATGGGGTAATAATGGGGTAGAGTTGGCCTTTTAACACGAACAAGAGCAAAGCACAAACCCATCATTTTACATCTCTGAGCAATCACAGTGCCTTTAGGGCTGAAACACAAACAAGATATTTATTGGATATTGTGGGGGCAGAGCACTGAAAATAATCCTGAACCTGATCATAAAGTGTCTTCTACACAGCCCTAGACAGCCACACTGATCACACACTAATCAATCACATGTTGATCACACACAGATCACATACTGATCACACACTAATCAATCACTATGATCACACAAATCAATCACACACACTAATCAATCACACACATCACACACTAATCAATAACACACTGATCACACACTTATCAATCACATGTTGATCACACACTAATCAATCACACACACTAATCAATCACACACTAATCACTGTTTGACATGCCGAGATTTCCACCTTGATGATCATTGACCCCATTCCAGTGCTTGAGGTTCAGTTATTAATGTCACCCGTTACTGTTACACCCGCAGAGGGTGATGGGAGAGTTGCCGTTAATAATCAGCCATCTGTAAATCACTTCACCTGTATTTAAACCACCAATGTGAACTTGTAAAGCTTCAGTGTTGTATATAAACCTTTTATATTATCTGTACATGTAATAAACATGCTTCATTTTTCTACAGCTGCAAGTGTAACTCTGATTATTCCAATTGTTTTAGATTCAATGGATGACTATTTTTTTACTGCTACTGAGATCCATCACATAGCCAGAGGCACAAATAAATCCAGTGGATCAAAAGATCCAGAGATCAGGAAGGTTCAGAGGGCAGGCTAAGGCCAAAATGAGCAGACTACATCAGTTAGTGTTATCTCATGACATGATCATGTATCAGGCATGTGAACCCTGTCATACAAAGAAAAATGTCACTTTGTGTTTCATTTGACACCTTCTGCCTGGGTGCAGGCGGAGGTTTGGCTGCACGGTTTATTAGATACCTGAGGAAGTGCCATGGTTAGATACAGAGTTTGATATGAGGAAAAGAGAGGCTTACATACAGTGAAGTCCTCTGCACCTCCGTATATCTCACCTCTGATCTCTCGTTACACACCTCTGCACCTCCGTATATCTCACCTCATCTCTCGTTACACACCTCTGCACCTCCGTATATCTCACCTCTGATCTCTCATTACACTGCTCTGCACCTCCATATATCTCACTTCTGATCTCTCGTTACACTCCTCTCACCTCCGTATATCTCACCTCTGATCTCTCATTACACTGCTCTGCACCTCCGTATATCTCACCTCTGATCTCTCGTTACTCTCCTCTGCACCTCCTTATATCTCACCTCTGCACCTCCTTATATCTCACCTCTGATATCTCGTTACACTCCTCTTCACCTCCGTATATCCCACCTCTGATCTCTCGTTACTCTCCTCTGCACCTCCGTATATCCCACCTCTGATCTCTCGTTAAACCCCTCTGCACCTCCATATATCTCACCTCTGATCTCTCGTTACTCTCCTCTACACCTCCATATCTCACCTCTGATCTCTCGTTACTCTCCTCTACACCTCCATATATCTCACCTCTGATCTCTCGTTACACCCCTCTGCACCTCCTTATATCTCACCCCTGATCTCTCGTTACACCCCTCTGCACCTCCATATATCTCACCTCTGATCTCTCGTTACACCCCTCTGCACCTCCTTATATCCCACCTCTGATCTCATTACTCCCCTCTGCACCTCCGTATATCTCACCTCTGATCTCTCGTTACACACCTCTGCACCTCCATATATCTCCTCTGATCTCTCGTTACACCCCCCTGTACCTCCATGTCTCACCTCTGATCTCTCGTTACACACCTCTGCACCTCCTTATATCCCAAATCTGATCTCTCGTTAAACCCCTCTGCACCTCTATGTATCTCACCTCTGATCTCTCGTTACACTCCTCTGCACCTCCATATATCTCCCCTCTGATCTCTCGTTACACTCCTCTCACCTCCATATATCCCACCTCTGATCTCTCGTTACACCCCTCTGCACCGCCATATATCTCCCCTCTGATCTCTCATTACACCCCTCTGCACCTCCATATATCTCACCTCTAATCTCTCGTTACACTCCTCTCACCTCCATATATCTCACCTCTGTTCTCTCGTTTCACCCCTCTGCACCTCTGCATGTCTCACCTCGGATCTCTCGTTACAGCCCTACTCGTTCGTCTCTTATGCTCTACCCAAGGCTGTCTCATCTTTGCACCTTCTACCTCTCCCGTCTTAAACATTTCTCCCTTATCTCCCCCTCCCCATGAAACGCTCTCCACTCAATATTCTCCATCACTTTAGTCTTCAAAGCCAGCAGAAAATTCCCCTTAAAAGAAGCATCTCATTCAATTCTCCACGTCGACCCTACTGACTCGTAGATTGTAAGCTCTTTAGGGCAGTCGCCTTTTGTGTCCTTCTCCTTTCCCCGCTGTTGGTATTTTATTTTCCCTGTAGTGCAATGTTATAAAGCGCACTACATACATATTACCCACAATATTTCTGTGTTTGTGGCATACAGTAGGGACTCGCTTCTCAGCGTTTCGCTTCTCGCGATCCGCCAATACGGCTGTACCGAGAAGGGGGCCCCCATGTCTGCGCATGCACAGAACGGGGGACGGCGAGTTCGCGCATGTGCAGAACGGGACAGCGAGTTCGTGCATGTGCAGAACAGGAGAGCGTCTGAGGTCGCGCATGCGCAGAACGGGGGAGTGGCCGAGGTTGCGCATGCGCAGAACGGGGGAGTGGCCGAGGTTGCGCATGCGCAGAACGGGACAGCGAGTTCGTGCATGCGCAGAACGGGACAGCGAGTTCGTGCATGTGCAGAACGGGACAGCGAGTTCGTGCATGTGCAGAACAGGAGAGCGTCTGAGGTCGCGCATGCGCAGAACGGGGGAGTGGCCGAGGTCGCGCATGCGCAGAACGGGGGAGTGGCCGAGGTTGCGCATGCGCAGAACGGGACAGCGAGTTCGTGCATGTGCAGAACGGGGGAGAGGCCGAGGTCGCGCAAGCGCAGAACGGGGGAGCGGCTGAGTTCGCGCATGCCGCGCAGAACGGGGACGGCAACTTCACACATGCGCAGAACGGGGGGGGGACTGCAAGTCTTCGCATGCGCAGAAGGGTAGGAGATGCCAAAAATAGCCGGGTTCCGTGGCGCTACCGCCGCAAAGCGAAAGTTCGCCGAATAGCGGAACCCGCCGTATGAGTGGGGCCCTGCTGTACATTTCATTCAAACCTTTCTAAAATAAAGGTCCAGGGAGCTTAGTCCAGTTAATCTTTTGAAACCAGGCCCAGTAACCCTGTTTTTCTGAGGCCTTTCTGCCACTGTAAATACCAACGTTTCGGACAAAACAGTGCCCTTCCCCGGGGTCGCGTTGCCTTTAACACGAGAGCTCGCGTCGTATCTGAGTGCGCGTCCCCGGGGTCGGCTTTGTTACTATCTGTGAACCCTCGTGCATGCGCAGTGTGAGGTGAGCGGGTATTCTGCGCATGCGCAGGGTGAGCGGTGTCTGATGTCCCGAGCACGCGCAGTGTGAGGTGAGCAGGTATCCCGCGCATGCGCGGTGTCTGATGTCCCGAGCACGCGCAGTGTGAGGTGGGCGGGTAGCACACGCATGGGCGGTCTGAGGAGGGCCTGTCGAGGATCCCGCGCATACGCAGTGCGAGCCGGAGTTGTGGAGATCCCGCGCCTGCGCAGTGCTAACTGTGTTGTTGATGTTCTGCGCATGCGCAGTGCGGCGGGCCCCGGCGCTGTGAGGGCGGCAGGATGATTATGGCGCTGAGTAAAACGTTTGGCCAGAAGCCGGTGAAGTTCCAGCTGGAGGAGGACGGGGACTTCTTCATGATCGGATCCGAGGTAGCCAGGACATCGAAGCCACCAGAACCGGGGCCCTGAGGAGCTGGGAGAGCGGAGAGCAGTCCCGGGACAAAGGCTGTGGGGGGAGAGAGAGGGACAGGGAGCTTGTGAGGGGGGAAGAGAGAGGGACATGGGGCGTGTGAGGGGGGAAGAGAGAGGGACATGGGGCGTGTGATGGGGGAAGAGAGAGGGACAGGGGGCGTGTGAGGGGGAAGAGAAAGGGGGACAGGGGCGTGTGAGGGGGGGAGAGAGGGACAGGGGGCGTGTGAGGGGGAGAAATGGGGACGGGGCGTGAGGGGGGAGAGGGGGACAGGGGGCGTGTGAGGGGGGGGAGAGGGGGACAGGGGGCGTGTGAGGGGGGGGAGAGGGGGACAGGGGGCGTGTGAGGGGGGAGAGAGGGACAGGGGGCGTGTGAGGGGGGCGCGTGTGAGGGGGGGGACAGGGGGCGTGAGAGGGGGGGGCGTGTGAGGGGGGAGAGGGGGACGGGGCGTGTGAGGGGGGAGAGAGGGGGACGGGGCGTGTGAGGGGGGAGAGAGGGGGAGGGGGCGTGTGAGGGGGGGGAGAGGGGGACAGGGGGCGTGTGAGGAGGGGGACAAGGGGTGTGTGAGGAGGGGGCGAGGGGCGTGTGAGGGAGGGACAGGGGGCGTGTGAGGGGGGAGAGAGAGGGACGGGGCGTGTGAGGAGGGGGACAGGGGGCGTGTGAGGAGGGGGACAGGGGGCGTGTGAGGAGGGGGACAGGGGGCGTGTGAGGAGGGGGACAGGGGGCGTGTGAGGAGGGGGACAGGGGGCGTGTGAGGAGGGGGACAGGGGGCGTGTGAGGAGGGGGACAGGGGGCGTGTGAGGAGGGGGAGAGGGGGCGTGTGAGGAGGGGGAGAGGGGGCCTGTGTGGGGGGGACAGGGGGCGTGTGTGGGGAGGACAGGGGGCGTGTGAGGGGGAGGACAGGGGGCGTGTGAGGGGGAGGACAGGGGGCGTGTGAGGGGGAGGACAGGGGGCGTGTGAGGGGGAGGACAGGGGGCGTGTGAGGGGGAGGACAGGGGGCGTGTGAGGGGGAGGACAGGGGGCGTGAGAGGGGGGGACAGGGGGCGTGTGAGGGGGAGAGAGGACAGGGGGCGTGTGAGGGGGGTACATGGTAGGGGACAGGGCGTGTGAGGGGCAAGGGGCTTGAGAGGAGGGCCCTGGACAAGGGGGGGGGGGCAGGCAGGGGTGGAGAAGAGTGAAAGGGTTAATGGATTCTAAGTCATCAGCTCTGCTTGTCCTTACTGCGCTGAAAGGGTTAACTTCTGTATCTGCTCCTCTTGGTGTTGGGCTTCCTGGGTGACTTATGCACTTATTGTATAATTATAATTCCCTGTACTGTATTCTTTGTGAAGCGCCGAGTACACTTTTGGCGCGATATAAATAAAGACATACAATACCGGTTATGCTGTAGATATTGGCCCATTTCTACTAAGCGGCTAGAACCAACCTTATGCTGCCACTAGACACCTTACAGATCATTCAAGTTACTGGGAGCGGTCAAGTGTCTGCCAGCAGCAGAAGGCTGCTTAGTACACATGGGCCAGGGGCTCGGCAGTTGCCGCCCTGACACTGCCCGCTCCTGTCGTTATTTACAGGTGGGCAACTTCCTGCGCATGTTCCGAGGCTCCCTGTATAAGCGGTATCCCTCGCTGTGGAGGCGGCTGGCGACCGTAGAAGAACGGAAGAAAATCGTCGCCTCCTCTCACGGGAAGAAATGTAAACGCTCCTTGTTGAGGTTTCCCCCCACCCCCCTGTATTTATACCTTTGCTGCCAGGCTGCTTCATTCCGCAGTGAAGGGGTTAAAATGAGCAGCTCGTCCAAAATCCTTCAAATTAAACATGGCGTTAGAAAGCACGCACCCCTAATTATTTTCCATGTGCTGCTTTGGCGTTAATTACTACAGTTGGCATCACCATGGCGACCTCCGTGTTGGATCTTTGTTAACCCTATGGCTGCCAGATAGGTTTGCAATGTGAAAGTTTAGAGGGCAGCCATTATTATGATGTCAAATATTATTTATTCTCAAACATGAAAACACCTAACTTTTAATATGCAGAGCTTTGGAAACGGCACAGGCAACAAAGTGTAAAAATGTGCATATTAATTGGAGTAGATCTTGAGTAATTGATATTTATCGGCAGCGCTTTCTGTAAAGCGTTCTGTTTGTGATGCGGGTGCCGTCTTCACTGCCATCTGTCCTCCCAGATCACGGTTACACAACCTTGGCCACCAGCGTCACCCTCCTGAAAGCTTCAGAAGTTGAGGAGATCCTTGACGGTAATGATGAGAAATACAAAGCCGTGTCCATCAGCACGGAGCCCCCGACGTACCTTAGGTGAGTGCGTACCTCATGAGGCGCCGCTGGCTCGCCAGCTCCCTTTGCATTCCATTCCTTTGTGCGATTCCCAGCGCCGATCCCCAAGGGCCACCAACAGGTCAGGTTTTCAGGATATCCGTGCTTCAGCGCAGGTGGTGCCACTTGTGCTGAAGCAGGGATATACTTAAAACCTAACCGGTTGGTGGCCCTTGAGGACTGGAGTTGGCCACACCTGCTCTAAACACTCAGTCAAAAGAGGGGGAAATAAAGCACCAATTTACTATAGCATTTCAAGTAAACCGATTCTCATCTCTGCAGCTTTTATTCAATATATTTGCTTTCTGACCAACTGCGACTTCCTGAAGATCCCTTTTAAAATGGGTTCATTTTACCACCTTTAAAATAGCCCTCCGCTCTTCTCTGGAAAGGTGCCCAGAACCTTTCCAACATGGGTTAATTTCCGCCCTGCAGAGTAACGAGCCTGGTGTTTGGTGTGACCCAGTGAGGAATACACGGATTAAACGGTGGTAGCCCCATTGCGTTTGTGGCCATTTTGAACGGGTATGTTGTACATTTGGACTCTCTCCTTAGGGAACAGAAGGCAAAGAGAAACAGCCAATGGGTGCCAACGCTACCCAACAGCTCCCATCACCTGGATGCTGTGCCCTGCTCCACTACCATCAACAGGAACCGCATGGGCCGTGACAAGAAGAGGACCTTCCCTCTCTGGTGAGATGTTCCTTCAGTGGCCTGCGTGCTTGGTGTGTCCTGGTTTTGGGAACTGCTCGGACAGTAAGGGCAGAATACTGTGGGATGCTTCTGTTCCCTGCATTATAATGAAGGTCTGATTGCAGAAACATGTAGGTAACATGGTGTCTGACCAGGTCAAATGTTAGCGCAGGGGTGGCCAACTCTAGTCCTCAAGAGCTACCAACAGGTCAGGTTTTCAGGCTATCCCTGCTTCAGCACAGGTGGCTCACCAATTGAGCCACCTGTGCTGAAGCAGGGATAGCCTGAAAACCTGACCTGTTGGGTGCACCTGAGGACTGTATTTGGCTCACCCCTGTGTTACAGACTACACAGGTACAACTCCGTAACTCCCAAATCGTACCCCTCTCCTACACGATTACATATATCCCGAATATATTGCCTATATGATTATGGAATATCTGGTTACAGCAGTTCTACTTGTGATGAGGATACACACCTGAAATATTCAGTATACATTACCCAGAATGCTACTTTGAATCTGGGAATAGTCCCCCCACCCCCCCTAATAGGACCACGTGTTGGGTAACTAGTCAGTTGTCCGCTTATCTTTAAATGATGAATAGTTACAGACCAGCCGCATTGTGTTTCCTGTAATAAGTCCCTGGCTTTAGCTCCCCCCCTCTCCATTCCTAACACATCCCTTCACGCCTTAGTTTTGATGACCATGACCCGGCGGTGATCCACGAGAACGCCTCTCAGCCTGAGGTGCTGGTTCCGATCCGACTGGACATGGAAATCGATGGGCAGAAGCTTCGAGACGCCTTCACATGGAACATGAACGGTACGAGAGGCCTGGCGAGGGCACCGGTAATACCAGCGTTGCTCAACTCCAGACCTCAAGCCACCTCCCGCCCCCAACAGGTCAGGTTTTCAGGATATCCCAGCTTTAGTACAGGTGGCTTAATCAGAAGCTCAGTCTTTGACTGCACCACCTGTGCTGAAGCTGGGATATCCTGAATACCTGACTGGGGGAAAGGGGGGGGTGGGGGGGAAGGGGGCTAGGACTGCAGTTGAGCACCCCTGGGTTATACACCTGCTATGGGTGTAAAAAGTGACACACTGCGAGTGCTCATTTGCATGCCATTACCCAGAATCCCTGGCTGCAGTGGAACGCTGTATGCTAAGAGATAATGGGGAAAAGCAGGGCTGCAGACCTGTCTGAGACGTGTCAACGTGCTCACAACGTGGAATTTGGATTAGCTGTACATGCTACAGGAAAAACGGACATACCGTATGCAAAGAAGATGTACGTTAATATATAGTACCGTGTGCAAAAATAAAAGTATCGTCCGGGAACTGAAATACCAACAACGATTACTGCAGAATTGAATTTCTTAAAGGGACAGCCGCCCAAATCCTTTCAATACTATTATAAATTACCAGTCCCACATACGGGCCAAGAAAATAATTTTAAGCAACTACTCGATAACATTGGCTTTCCTGGAAAGAAGCCTTGATTTATTTGTATCCTGTGGAAAATGAATCTTCCTTCTTCGTTCTTCTTCCGATATTAATATTACGTTAAGATCGAGGGGGAAAAAAACTAATTCGATTTACCTTTGTAGCATTAAAAGTTTACACACAAAAGTACAGCAAATTAAAATGACGTGTGAGCACAGTCACGTCTCGGACAAGTCTGCAACCCTGATTTCTCCCATTATCACTTAGCATACAGTGCTTACACTGCAGCCAGGGATTCTGGGTAATGACATGCAAATTAACACACTGTCATCTTTTGTTTTTTATCCATTTTAACATGGACCCCTATATGCTGCTGCCTGCCGCGTTACACAGCTTTTCAGCACAGCCTGGGATAAAGAAGTGCAGAGCCAGTAACCCTATTCACAGATAGCTGTTTTGACCCTTTGGGTATCTTCACTTCAGTGTGAGGCTGGTTGTACAGGCTTTGCAATATGTAGCTGGGATAGGTTTCAACCACACATTATATAAGTTATGGTGGGTGAACATTATATAAGTTATGGTGGGTGAAAGTAAAAATACTGCATGTAATTGGAGACGTCTTAGGCTGAGTCCATAGAAGGACCAACAGCGCTGAGCCGTGCGGACGCTTCGTGATGAGCCCCCTTCATCCTCAATGAGGATGTCTTGAGAGGGGGCTCCCGCGAGCGTCCGCAGGCGTGCTGAGGCGCAGGGATTTTCAGCCGACAGCAGAAATTGTATCTGAGCACGCTATCGGCTGAAACACCCAATCGGAGCTAAGCAGCGTCATGACGTTGGCGCCATGACGTTGACATCGGCACTTCACGGGCTATTGGCCCCATGACGTCAGTGCTCCGCCTCCCGATCGCGCACGCTGGCTCGCCTGCAAGTCCATGCAATCGCTCCTGATTGAGCAGGCGAGCCTCAGCGTTGGCGCGGAGGAGCACTGTCGGTGCTTCTATGGACGCAGCCTTAGTGTCTAATGGTGAGGGCTCCTTTTGGTGCCTATGTGATGATGAAACCAGAATGTGTTGCACACTGTTCTAACTGTAAAGGGTTTCCTGACATTAATAGGTCACTTTCATCCTGCTTACATGGTTTTCCTTAGTGGGATTTCAAACTCACTATGAAGTGGTAAACAATCTCATTTTCATGTTGTATATATTAGGCCCTGTTGGAGAGCTTCCTGTTCCTGTCACTAACACTGCTTTCTCCTCCCCCCCAACAGAGAAGTTGATGACCCCGGAAATGTTTGCCGAGATTCTCTGCGATGACCTCGACCTGAACCCACTCGCCTTCGTCCCCGCTATCGCTTCCGCGATCCGCCAGCAGATTGAGTCGTATCCCACGGACAGCATCTTGGAGGACCAGTCGGATCAGAGGGTCATCATCAAGGTACGTTTGGGAGGAACCTTGGCGTTCACAAAGCGCTCGGGATCCAATTCCACATTTGCCTCAATCTATTAACTTGAAGCCGTTTGGTAAGATTCTGATTCTTAGGTCGTGATTATACCCAAAGCGGCCGGTGCCGCCGCGCAAAATCAGATTGCTGCAATTCAATGAACGTTGACGTGCCAAGCGCGACTCGCGCTGCAGGACGGCACACAGGAGAACAGACCTGGGATTTTGTTTTCAGCAGGAAACGGCCGCGTGTCACATGAGCGGTTCAGCCAATGAGGGCGGACTGCTCATGGCCACTCCTCCCTGTCCTTCGGCTGCCTCCTGCCTGCAGTGTACATGCCGCTCGGCCAGATCGCATTGATGATGTCACCAGCTCGCGCACATGCCCAGCCGGAGCTGGTATAATCGTAGCCTAAGATGGATACACCCGCTGTGCAGGGCGGTTTCATAGAAGGCACACTTGCAAGGGTCTTCCCAATATGCAATACCAGTGGTTTCCAACTTTTTTGGGGTTAAGGAACCCTATGTGAAATTCTGTGGAACCCCAACTTTTTCAACTAGCGTGTCTGACATCAGATGCATTGTAAATTCTTCTGCATTTTGTATAATTTTACAAAATGACCTGAAAACTACAGGGAACTCTTTAGGGATGCTTGGGGAACCCAAGGGTTCCTAAAAACCCTGGCTTAAAAAACGTGTTATACTTCTATTTTGGATTACTGCTCCGATTTTATCCTGTGAGTCACCAGCAGATTTTTGAAATGAATGTTGTATTCTTTTTAAGTTTTATTTACCTCGCCAGCAGCCAATTAAAGCGTGACTGTCAAAACCCCCCACTGGAACGGGTAGTTTGTGTTCCAGAGTGTGACGCTTGCTTGATCCCCCAACATCTACTCGGGATTAGATACGTGCATTGGTTCTGTGTCTGAGCATCTTCCCCCGAGTCTTGGGTTGGTTAAAGGGAAAGCCGCGACCTGACCACCTGATTTTACGGTTTGTGCGTCCCTTGTGTCTCCGCCCAGCTGAATATCCACGTCGGGAACATCTCCTTGGTGGACCAGTTTGAGTGGGACATGTCGGAGAAGGAGAACTCCCCGGAGAAGTTTGCCCTGAAGTTATGTTCAGAGCTTGGGCTGGGTGGGGAGTTTGTCACCACCATCGCATACAGCATTCGAGGGCAGCTGAGCTGGCACCAGAAGACTTACGCATTCAGGTGAGTGCTGAATGAGGAGTAGGTGACACTGAGGCTGCTACTTTAGTTCATTCTAATCGGGTAACTTTCTCGGTTTATTCTCCTGCCACTGAGCTGTGTGCTGGGCTTTGCATAGAAATATGGAGGTAAAATGATTCTCTCCTTTAATAGCTTACCGTCTATTTTTAGCACTGATATCCTGAGTGCGCTGAAAGCATTTCATGTTCAGGACTTCCCTCGACACCCTGGAAAAACAACAACACTATAGTTATATGAAGTATGACAAGATATGTGACCGAGACCCATAGACATTATTATGGCACCTTGGGCAGAAGCGGCAGTTTCTGAGTTTGCAAAACGCAATATTGATTTATCAATTGCAGATTGTCTGTCTGGTCAAGGCCATGTGAATTCTCCTCCATCCTCCCCCCTTTTTGTTTTCTCATTTTGATGCGTCATGAGCTGTGGATCCTCTGAAATACAAAGCTGACGGAGATAAGCCCCAGGGTTGCTTCCGGTCATGAGTGCCGGCTGCCCGTGTGATTTAGTATTTATTTACATAGTGTGTGTGTGTAACACACTGAGACGGGCTGCTCCTTATTGGGTTGCAAATGAAATGTCTTGTTTTCCTTCATTTAGCACGAAAACAACGCTCTGCTCTGACCGCTCCAGCTGTCGTTGAACTTGAAACTGTTCTCGACGAAATGCAAATTTGGGGTTTCTGTTGCACACGTGCGCCCCAGATCTGGGGGAGGTGTCTGAGATGAAACAACGTAGGGACAGGGTCTTTGCCTCTTCAGTCCTGTTACGTGCTTAGTTTGGTGTCCCAGGATCAGTGGTGTTTAAGTTAATTCTTGTAATGTTTGTTTGCAAGATGTTCTTGCTGCTGGGTACAGCCCTCTCTGCATGTTAACATTGTCATTGGGATTCTGGGAGCGAGGGTCTCATCCGATCAAATGACTGCGAGCGGTTTTTATTGCAGGATTTCCCGTTTTAATATTGTTTTGTATGTCTTTATTTATATAGCGCCATTAATGTACATAGCGCTTCACAGTAGTAATACACTTAATCATATAAATAACAAATATAAATAACAGGTCATGAGAATAAGTGCTACTGACATACAAGTAACATTAAGGAATGAGTCCCTGATCCGAGGAGCTTGCAACCTAATTGCATTTATTGATTTGCTTATTTGAAAAAATGGCAGCGAGGCAGACACGTGCAAAGTATCACCATGCGATCAATGTCTTCTCCCTGACAGCTGCAGTTTGTTTTCATTCTATTTTATTATGTAATATTTTCCGCGTTTTTTGTTGTTTTCGTTTTCAGTGAAAACCCGCTGCCGACGGTGGAGATCGCCATCCGAAATACCGGCGACGCGGACCAGTGGTGTCCCCTTTTGGAGACCCTCACCGACGCCGAAATGGAGAAGAAGATCCGGGACCAGGACCGGAACACCAGGTGCCACCGCCGTTTCATACGCTTTTCCTTCCGGGCGTCCCGCCGGGGTAGAATATAGACCACCAAAGGCGCCTCTTCCTCGGAGCACCCGCGCGGAAGACTTTCCAGTCTATGAAACGATGTCTCTCTCTCTCTCTCTCTTTGCCTGTGTCTGCGCTGTCGTGCTTCAGACGGTGGAGCTGCTCTTTTAACCATTCTCGCACTTTTTGCAAGTGATGTGTTGGTGTTTGATTTGACTTTTGCTGGCTGGATTGGACATTTTCTCCCAGTGCTCTCGTCTAGCGCAGTAGCACCATCTATATCCATTGGCCCTCGTGCTCTTATTAAAGGCTCATTAATAATTTCGAGACTGGCCCCATTTCCCCATCTCCCTGATTTTGGTCCTGGTGCCTACAGCACTTAAAAATGTCTTTCCAAATTTCCTGCCCTTTATCTCACATTGAGATAATCTGACACGGATCTTCCCACTGGCTGCCGGAGGAACTCACAACAACGTGGTCCCTCCGACAACAGAAGAGTTTAATTCCCGTTTGTAGGGGACGATCACAGCCGAATCTATATTGTCCTTGGCATCCTGCAGTTCTATATATGTGGCTTTTTATCGCTGTCGAACTGTTGATTATAGTTCAGTAATACTTAAAATCTTGTGCCAAAAACACGCTTGAATGTTAAGTGTCTGCTTAAAAAGCTGCGCTGCTCTAAATGCTGAGCCGTAACCATTTTGACCCCTGCCAGCTCCGGTAGGGCATTGTTCTGCAGTTAAAGGGTTGCATGGATTTCCCGTGTTGTAACACAGCATTGGCTGCTTTATACAGCATTACTTCGTGTGCAGTGTGTCCGTGGTCCTGTTAAAGCTTGTGACGTTTTTATGATCCTGTGTGTAGTGACAGTATTAATGTTTTTTTTCTTGGAGGGCGAGGAGAATTTTGTTTACAGTTGCAGGAAGGTGACCCGTGTTTTCCATCTGAAACAGGGTTTGCCTCAGGGACAGATCTCCAAAGGTTAGGAAGGAAAGGGACCAGCTCACGCGATCCAGAACAGTGGGATTCTGCGGCTGTAACGCAACCTTGTTCCATCACACCCTCCGATCCAGGAGCCAGCAAAGGGTGGCTGTGCCGTTCCCAGCACTGGATCGGTTAATTATATGCCGGGCTTCATGCAATACTTCTACTTTTTATTTTGTCTTATTTTAGATGATTATGATGCATTAAACGCTTTCCTGCTGGAGAATGCAATACTCTCGCAGTGAAAGAGTTAAAATCATGTTCTTAAGTGACTCCGAGTCTAATTAGTGACACGTTTGTCGTATCTGTCCCTAATAGTTCCTGCCCCGTGAGGCTTGCGAGTAACAATATTTTTGTTTTCCAATGTTTTGCCGGGTTTCGGATAGTTGGCAGTATATAGCACTCTTAGGGAATTGTACTTGAAACGCGTTAACGATCGATCTAGTCCTAGACGTGCCAGCGTTGTTACCAATGCAACCCAAACGTGATAAGGACCCGTCTTAAGGGCCACTGTTGGTTAGCAATGTAAATGCTGAGTGTGTCCATCGTTATTCCAACGTTCTAATTCTCTGCATCTCTATTCGATCTTAGGGTAGTTTCTTCAGTATAACACAGTGTGCGGTACTCGTAATTTATTGCTGTCTCTCTTATAAACAGGCTGGGCTTCAGCATGTCCTTTTTAGGGAGGTGGTTCACGGAATGGAGGCTTGGTAGTTTCACTGGCAGACGTGTATTTGTGGCAGCACCTGTCTGTTTTAAATTCTGTTGTAGGGGGTCAGGGCAGGACATCCCCGGCCCCCTGCATTGTCAGAACGATCCCAGGAGATCCAAGATGGCGGGAAGAGGCTCCGAATGTAACCATTAATAACGTAACGTGTCCAAACTGACCCTACTGTTAAGCCAACTCCAAACTTCTGCATCTAGTTTAGCCCTCACCGGACTTTAGGAAAGACCCAGAGAGCCGGTGGTACTGTTCCTCTCCCAGCACTTGTACGGTCACTGATGAGTTGAGGTTCTTGGAGATGGTAACTTGCATGATATACAGCAAGGGTGGCCAACTCCAGCCCTCAAGGGCCACCAACAGGTCAACGACGGAGCCACCTGCGCTGAAGCAGGGATATCCTTAAAACTTGATGGGTTGGTGGCCCTTACAGATTGGAGCTGGCCACTCCTTTTATATAGTGATTTTTTACGTGTGTGGCTGGTACATTCAGGTACAGGCCAATGTGTGCACCCCTCTGCTTGAGTTGGGCTCTCCCTTTGCAGGGGCTTCCCTCTTCGTATAACACTTTAACCCCTTCACGTTTTGGATTGGGCAGCAAGGCATTGTGTTCAGCCTCCCGAAAATCAATGTGTTGCAATACAACCCAAGTATCACTACTCACTTCCAGCTTCTCCTACTTTAAAATCCGGAAGCATCCTTGGCTCCTTCCACTATTAAAGACCCCACTGACCCCTAACCCCCTTTAAACCTCACCCAAAGAACCCTTAAGTAGGCAGAGGGACTTTCCTGAGGGTTAGAGGGAAGCTGGGCGCTAACCGAATCAACAGATAAGACTTGTTTGTATGTTGGGGCTTTTCTCCCCTTGTTGAATGAGGAGTTTATGGGGTGTTGGAAGTGTACTAGAGATCTTCAATGTAAAATGCAGCATGTTCGTTTCCAATGGGCGGCGGGAACGGCTAAATATCCCCCACTGAACATGAACCTCTGCCTTAGTATTAAGGATACGCCTACAATCTCCTTATCATTTACGTTGCCCCTCTTCTCTTTTCCTCCCTATAGGCGTATGAGACGTCTTGCCAACACTGCTCCGGCCTGGTAAACCGCCCCCCCGTCCCCTACCCCCACCCCCGACGAAACTCACGGTTCACATCCTGGAGATGGAACCCCAAAAATAAACACAATGTAACCATTAAAAACCAAACAAAAAAAACAACAACAAACCAACCTAAGACTTAAAGATTTTGTTTTTGAACGCGAGGAGGGTGGTCCCAGCACCTCTTGACCCCAAATCAGAGGGAGCGGGAACACATTCCGCTTGCTAAGCAGCTGGGTGCTGCCGAGTTTGGCGCTCTCAATCCCCCCCCCGCCCCCCTCCTTCCCTGTACAGAGCGTGACGCATTACCGCTACATGGTTACCGGAAGACAGATGTCCCACGCCCTCCTTTTATACCGGTTGTACGTGACATGTAACACGTTATTCTTCTTCTTGTGTTCCTTTTTTTTCCGTTTGTATAGGTGCCCCGGGCACTTGTAGGAGATCCTTTTTAAATAAAAGTAATGCACAATATTCCGTGTCGTTCGAGGGTTGTGTTTTTTTTATTGGCCGGAAAAAAATAATAATTTGTTACCGATTTTTAACGACTGCTTTTCCTTTGCCGCCGTAGCATCACATCACGTCCGTGGTAACCGCGCTCGTTATATGGCAGTGTAAATTAAGTTTGTATCTCGTCCCAATCAGGTGATGCCAGTTGTAGGCATAGGAATAATGCTACACCTGTCGCAAGAAACCTTTTCTCCGTCAGGTAAGACCTCCGCAGCATATCTATAAAGCCGCTCCATCATTGCATCAGATGGCCCAGAAGTCGGAGAGATTCATGGGCCAGCTATTAACACTTCATCTGTTTAACCAGTTGTTGTCCATCTCATTGATCTGTCCTCGTGCTGCTCGCGATCTGATGATAGCGGGTATATACTGTTGCATGCGGCGGATCTGGCATTTTTTGTTAATGCATGGAAACCGCCTTACCAGCACTATGACACCACAGTGCACTCCGGCCCATAACGAATCAGGAGGGAACGGGTTCACTTGGCATTGGTTAATCGGAACCTCTCGTTCCGGCCCTGTGGAAAATGAATGAGTGCTCGGGAACCTGACGTTGTGCGTGAGAGTGTTTACTTGGACATGAAGTATTGCACATGAGTTTCTGGCTATACAAAATATCGTCTTTTCTTACAAGGTGCAACGTTTGGAAGCGGAGGTGTACAGGGAGCCGGGGGAAGTGTACAGGGAGAGGAAGTGTACAGGGAGCCGGGGGATCTGTACAGGGAGAGGAAGTGTACAGGGAGCCGGGGGAAGTGTACAGGGAGAGGAAGTGTACAGGGAGAGGAAGTGTACAGGGAGCCGGGGGAAGTGTACAGGGAGAGGAAGTGTACAGGGAGCCGGGGATCTGTACAGGGAGAGGAAGTGTACAGGGAGCCGGGGATCTGTACAGGGAGAGGAAGTGTACAGGGAGCCGGGGGATGTGTACAGGGAGCCGGGGGATCTGTACAAGGAGAGGAAGTGTACAGGGAGCCGGGGGATCTGTACAGGGAGAGGAAGTGTACAGGGAGCCGGGGATCTGTACAGGGAGCCGGGGGATCTGTACAGGGAGAGGAAGTGTACAGGGAGCCGGGGGATCTGTACAGGGAGAGGAAGTGTACAGGGAGCCGGGGGATCTGTACAGGGAGAGGAAGTGTACAGGGAGCCGGGGATCTGTACAGGGAGAGGAAGTGTACAGGGAGCCGGGGGATCTGTACAGGGAGAGGAAGTGTACAGGGAGCCGGGGGATCTGTACAGGGAGAGGAAGTGTACAGGGAGCCGGGGGATCTGTACAGGGAGAGGAAGTGTACAGGGAGCCGGGGGAAGTGTACAGGGAGAGGAAGTGTACAGGGAGCCGGGGGATCTGTACAGGGAGAGGTGTACAGGGAGCCGGGGGATCTGTACAGGGAGAGGAAGTGTACAGGGAGCCGGGGGAAGTGTACAGGGAGAGGAAGTGTACAGGGAGCCGGGGGATCTGTACAGGGAGAGGAAGTGTACAGGGAGCCGGGGGATCTGTACAGGGAGAGGAAGTGTACAGGGAGCCGGGGGATCTGTACAGGGAGAGGAAGTGTACAGGGAGCCGGGGGAAGTGTACAGGGAGAGGAAGTGTACAGGGAGCCGGAGGAAGTGTACAGGGAGCCGGGGGATCTGTACAGGGAGAGGAAGTGTACAGGGAGCCGGGGGATCTGTACAGGGAGAGGAAGTGTACAGGGAGCCGGGGGATCTGTACAGGGAGAGGAAGTGTACAGGGACATTTCAGGGAAAGCTCAGCTGGTTGTTATTGGTTGTTGGGTCGATCATTTTGGTGGTTCTCTGGACGATCCTCTGGTAAGGGATTGTAGTTGGGGTCCTCATCAGGCACATCAAACATCTGCTTTCTGCAACACAAACACCCAGTGCCTGCTCAGATCGATCTGTACATATATCTATCTATATATCTATCTATATATATCTGTCCATACCAAAAACCATATACACATCCAGAACCTGCTCAAATCAGTCCATACTTAGAGCAATATACACACAACTAGAGCCGGCGCAGATCAGTCATACCAACCATATACAAGCAGAACCTGCTCAGAGCTGTCCATACCTACAACCATATACACGCGGAACCTGCTCAGAGCTGTCCATACCTACAACCATATACACGCGGAACCTGCTCAGAGCTGTCCATACCTACAACCATATACACGCGGAACCTGCTCAGAGCTGTCCATACCTACAACCATATACACGCGGAACCTGCTCAGAGCTGTCCATACCTACAACCATATACACGCGGAACCTGCTCAGAGCTGTCCATACCTACAACCATATACACAGCCAGAGCCTACTCAGCCATGTCTATACCTAGAACCATAAATACTTAATACTCTCCTTCCTCCATCTCCGCTCAAGACTTTGCTGACTATTTTAAGGAAAAGGTGGAATCCATACGTCAGAACATCCCCTCTGTTTCTTCCTCCTATCCTACACCTCTTCCTAACTCTCCTCCTGCCTTCCTTGACTCTTTTTCCACTGTCTCAGAGGATGTGTCTCTGTTGATCGCCTCTTCTCCCTCTACCACTTGCCCTCTTGACCCCATTCCCCCCCATCTCCTAAAACCTCTTTCTCCTACTATAATCCCTACGCTCACACACATTTTTAACTCCTCCCTCTGCTCTGGAACCTTTCCATCCTCTTTCAAACATGCAACAGTCATACCATTACTCAAAAACAGCAAGCTTGACCCTACCTGTCTTTCTAACTATCGACCTGTCTCCCTCCTGCCTTTTGCCTCTAAACTCCTTGAACGTCTTGTATTCTCTCGCTTGCTCTACTTTCTCAACACCAATTCTCTCCTAGACCCTCTACAATCTGGCTTCCGCACTGCTCACTCCACTGAAACAGCTTTCGCTAAAATAACTAATGACCACCATGCTGCCAAAGACAGAGGTCATTACACTCTGCTCATATTACTCGACCTCTCTGCAGCATTTGACACCGTGGACCACCCTCTTCTCCTTCATATTCTCCATACTCTTGGTATTCGGAACAAAGCTCTATCCTGGATCTCATCCTACCTCTCCCATCGTACTTTCAGTGTCTCTTCTGCTAACACCTCCTCCTCTATCGATTTCTCTGTGGGGGTACCCCAGGGCTCTGTCCTGGGACCACTTCTCTTTTCTCTGTACACACTCTCTCTAGGTGACCTAATAACATCTTTTGGGTTCAAATATCACCTCTATGCTGACGACACACAAATATACTTTTCAACACCCGACCTTACACCTGCTGTACAAACCAAAGTTTCTGAATGTGTCTCTGCTATATCATCCTGGATGGCCCTCCGCCGCCTTAAACTCAACATGGCTAAAACAGAGCTCCTCATACTTCCTCCCAAACCTGGCCCTACTACCTCCTTCCACATTACTGTTGGAACTACGATCATTTACCCAGTAGCCCAAGCACGCTGCCTAGGGGTCACACTCGACTCCTCTCTCACATTCGCCCCTCACATTCAAAACATTTCTAAAACTTGTCACTTTTTCCTCCGCAATATAACAAAGATACGCCCGTTCCTCTGTTGCTCGACTGCTAAAACGCTGACTCAGGCCCTCATTCTCTCCTGTCTTGATTACTGTAACCTCCTGCTGTCCGGCCTTCCTGCCTCTCACCTGTCTCCCCTACAATCTATCCTAAATGCTGCTGCCAGAATCACTCTACTCTTTCCTAGATCTGTCTCAGCATCTCCCCTCATGAAATCCCTCTCCTGGCTTCCGATCAAATCCCGCATCTCACACTCCATTCTTCTCCTCACTTTTAAAGCTTTAGATTCTTCTGCCCCTCCTTACATCTCAGCCCTAATTTCTCGTTATGCACCATCCAGACTCTTGCGTTCTTCTCAAGGATGTCTTCTTTCTACCCCCTTTGTATGTAAAGCCCTCTCCCGCCTTAAACCTTTTTCACTGACTGCCCCACACCTCTGGAATGCCCTTCCCCTCAGTACCCGACTAGCACCCTCTCTATCCACCTTTAAGACCCACCTTAAGACACACTTGCTTAAAGAAGCATATGAATAGCACTGTGGATATTCAGAACACATGATACATAAAGCTTGGCCCCCTGCAGACGCACTTACCAGAACTCCCTCCTACTGTCTCTGTACGTTCTCCCTACCTACCAATTAGACTGTAAGCTCCTCGGGGCAAGGACTCCTCTTCCTTAATGTTACTTTTATGTCTAAAGCACTTATTCCCATGATCTGTTATTTATATTATCTGTTATTTATTTGATTACCACATGTATTACTACTGTGAAGCGCTATGTACATTAATGGCGCTATATAAATAAAGACATACAATACACAGGGAAACAGCACTTTGTATAGATAAACTGTGAGACTGGAACCTAAGGGATCCCAAAAATATCTACAATAAAGTAAATTGCGGTTTCCAGCGCCCCATGCACTCCTCCTCCAGTAAAGAGCATGATTTTACTCCACGCATGTCACAAACACACGTGTGAGAGAACAGGGCTACTCTGCAGAGCGGTGATAGCCAATGAATAATAGATATACACAATGACTTCTGCAGGCCCTTTCCCACCAGTTAAAGAAATTGTGGTACTTCCCTTTTACAATATGAATCAAATAGTGCCACTCTTGCGATACAGCAAGATTAGCACTGTTCTCACATGCGTGTGTATGTGTCATGCGTGGAGTCAAATTACATTGTCACCACTTGATTTTTCTTGTATCTTTCTAGAGTGTATTTTACATATGGAGTGTTGGAAGCCACCATTTACTTTAATACCTAGAACCATACACGCTCACCCAGAGCCTGCTCAGATCTGTCTGTACCTAGAACCATACACCGAGTCAGATCTGTCCATACCTAGAACCCTACTTTATTTTCTACATACCGAGGAACCTTCCGCTACAAATATATATAACGTCCTGGTCCAATGAACGTCTGTCCCACAGAACTCACAATCTTCTCAAGTTCCGCGAGGAGGAGCTGAAGTGACGTGCCCACGGTCACATGGCGCCCCCACTGGCTCGCACCACTTCAGAGGCTAGTGCCTTAACCCCTTTAATGCTACCCTTCCCTGCTAGTGGGGGCAGCACAACCTGTCTCTGTGTGTTATAACTTTTGTCTTGCAGGCTATGGAAGGGGCTCAACACCCGGTCAGCGTGGTGCAACCTTTGCCTGCCCATATGTACCCATCACAAAGCCTGCTGGCACCCGCTGCCCGTGAGACACGGTACCCGTGTGGGAACCCGCTGATTTATCCGCTCCGGGTGAACGGCCCGTCTGCGGGCGTGTGACACCCCCTGCTCACCTGCCCCTCTACAGAGAAACCGGCCCCAGGGTGAGTTTCATATAACTAAGCAGCCTGCTCGCCTTATACTGCAGTGAACATTTCCATCCGTGTACTCTTATATATACACACACACGCGTGTGATCTGCTCCACTGCATCGAGGTACATGCCATGCACTACTGGCGCCACGGTCAGCAAAAGTCTTGACCCGTCTGCTACTGGGAAGGCCTGCGATCAGGGTTGCCACCTTCTATGGAGGACTAACCCGGATACTTTTTACATTTACTTATTTTATATATGGATATCTCTTACCGGCGGCATCCTCTCTTCCCCCCCCACATCCACTTTCTCTCCCCCCTCCCGGTATTCTCTCCCCCGCCCCGGCATTCTCTCTCTCTTTCCCCCCCAGCATCCACTTTCTCTCCCCCCTCCCGACATTCTCTCTCTCTCTTCCCCCCCCAGAATCCACTTTCTCTCCCCCCTCCCAGCATTCTCCCTCTCTCTCCTCCCCCCCCATCATCCTCCCCCCCTCCCCTTGGCATCCACTCTCTTCCCCCCCCCCCCCCCGGTGCAAGGTGGTCACCATGGCTCCGCGACTTCAAATGGCGCACGTTGCCATGACAACATCACCGCGTCAAGTTGCCATGACAACGGGAAGCCTTATGGCGTTGCGTGATGCCCCATTGTCATGGCAACGCGCCATTGTCATGGCAACGCGATGCAGCATCCCGTTGTCATGGCAATGTGGCACCATTTGACATTGCAAAGCCATGTTGACCGGATTTGCAGGGGGGGGGGAGATACCAGGAGAAACTGCCGCCCGGAGCTTATGCGGGTCAACCCGCAGCCTGGAGATAAGTGGCTGAAACCCGTAGCCTCCGGGTCAAACCCGGAGTGGTGGCAACCCTGCCTGCAATGCTTTGCGGAGCAATGTAAAAAGACCAATCATTTCACCTGTTTTGGCGTGTAACACACCTACTGCACAACACTGCAGTGTATAACCCAGGGGTGGGCAACTCCAGTCCTCAAGGGCCACCAACAGGTCAGGTTTTCAGGATATCCCTGCTTCAGCATAGGTGGCTAAGTCAAAGACTAAGCCCCTGATTGAGCCACCTGTGCTGAAGCAGGGATATCCTGAAAACCTGACCTGTTGGTTGCCCACCCCTGCTAGAGTGCAAAGCGCTGCCGCCGCCCATCAGTCGGGAAGGACGTCTCATTGAGACGGTTGCTTGTAAAGCCGCTGCGTTTCGGGGCCTCACCCAGCACTGGGTTGACGCTCCTGTGAACGCAGAAATCCTTGTTTGCATTCAAAGTGAAGAGACACCCCCGGGGAGACATTGGCTTTAGCCACGCCAGCAGGGTCAGCAAACAAGACACCTGGAAGGAAGCCGCATTTGAGCCGGAAAGATGTCTATTTGTTATCCGGGGGCCGCGGGTTACTCACAGCAGCGCAGGCGTGGCCAGCAGCTTCTTCCCGCCAGGCTGATTGGGGAAAACGTCTTCAAGGAAGAAGTATATGTGTCCGACGGTGATACCTGGGGAGGAGGCGAGATGCGGGGTCAGCAGGGTGGGGCTCACTGAGCTCAGTCATGGCGGTATACATTAAAATGACTGCTACTCTGCCTGTGTGGATCGCCAGCACATTACTCCTTGTGTTGGGGGTTTCATCCCCTTGGGGGTATTTAAGGTTACACATGTTGCTCTCTGATTAACTAAATTAATCCTACAGCAGTTGAACCTTTTTTTTGGGGGGGGGGGGGGGGGGTTATGGAGCCCTATAATTATATTGTGAAATTCTGGGGAACCCCAACCCTCTCTAATAGCGCGTCTGAGATCAGATGCATTGTAAGGAACCCCAACCCTCTCTAATAGCGTGTCTGAGATCAGATGCATTGTAAGGATCCCCAACCCTCTCTAATAGCGCGTCTGAAATCGGATATGTTGAAAATTCTTCTTTATTTGGTACAATTTTCAAATGACCTGAAAATATCAGGGAACCCTTTAGGGGGGCCCGGGGAACCCCGGTTGAAAAACACTGATCTACAGTTGCACACTGATTAAAATGTCTGTAGTCTTGCTGTACCATAAAGATACATATTTAGGGCATTCTTTTGTTGCTGAGAGCACTGCCCTCTTTCTTCAGGTAGAAGGGAAGGGTCGGAGGTCAACCTGCTGGTTTTAAAGCATCGAACAACCTCCATGCCTACAAAGGCCATGAACTTAAAGGGTTTTATGCTGTAGAAATGGGTCGCCTAGTGCATGATAAACATGGCGTTCAAAGAGCTACTGCGCTCTGAAGCTGGAAGTCGCAGGGGGTATATCTTACCCAACAAGTCAATGATGATGGTGTTACCCAGCAGGAGAGAGAAGCCCATGAGCACCCAAGGCAGGAATGGGGCCTGGAAGTTTAGTAGCCCGAAGAAGTTCATGCGGATGAAAGGATTCCGGCGGCACCAGACGTACACTAGCATGATGGTGAAGGCCTGGCCCAGGAAGAAGAGGCTGGCGAAGAGGCCAAAAAGCTGACACCTCGAGTCAAGGAGAAGATGGAGGGACACTGAACAGGGCCCAGCGTGTAGTGATCATCCCAGACAGGGCCAGCCTGCTCCTCTCCCAGACAGGGCCAGCCTGCTCCTCTCCCAGATACATGAGGCTACGGAGACGGCTCACAGTGTCTTGTGGTATACGAGGAGGACAGGCCAGCACTTAGTGTTCCTTCTGTTTCAGTATCAACTTTAAACTAAACAAATTCCACTAGAACAGGGATGAGCCAACTCCAGCCCTCAAGGGCCACCAACAGGTCAGGTTTTCAGGATCTCTGCACCTGTGCTGAAGCAGGGATATCCTGAAAACTTGACCTGTTGGTGGCCCTTGAGGACTGGAGTTGGCCACCCCTACCTTAGAAACTGTGTATTTGCACAGAGAACAAAATTGAAGCCATCAGAAAATTCCTACAGGATGTACTCTATAGGTGGTAAAGCATTTATAACAATTGCTTAAAGAACCAATCATTGGCTGAAAGGATACAGTCATAAGGAGTCCCCCAAAGAGAAACATGAAGACAAAGTCTGCCGTCCGGCCCCTGAAGGAGCCCTCCTCCAGCATGCGGCAGTACCGGTACCTGAGGTCAGCCAGTGGCTGTAAAGGAAACTAACATCTGGGTATAGCAAAGGCACCTCGGGACGCCTCGCAGGGAGGATACCAAGCGCGTTCCGACAGTGTGAAGAATCCTGGCCACAAGCAGATAATGCTCTGTGTCTTTTCACCGGTCAGACACTTCTCTCGCTGTCTGCTCTGTGCAGATGAGTCATGGAACCCTTCAGGGCTTAATTAGGGATATTATAGGGAACCAACATGCTCCCAGGCCGTGGGATTTTGTATTCGATTCGTGCAGACGCAGAGACCCGCACATATTGCTTTTATCATGCGGTTACATGAATAGGCTTGGAGATCAAAGCCACTGATGTGTAAGCATGTCATACATGTTCAGCATTATGTACAGGATGGATAATTGCAGTGGGCAGGATGGGGGGGTTGGACATTGGGGGTTAGGGCAGCCAGGCAAGGATACAGGAAAATCATGTTGAAAAAGAAACTGAAGCCCAAAGGCCCAAAGAAGAGGAAGTTTGTAACCAGTCTCCAAATCTGTGAAAGAGGGAGAGAGAGAGGTAAGAAATGTCAGGCCATAGGCCTGTCTGCAGAGATAATCACTGCTGTGTATACATCCTTACTCATTGCTAGAGGGAACCTAACCCCTTAACTGCCATAAGAACCTGCAACACACCGCAAGGCCTTGCTGGCTCCTCTGGCAGTAAAAGGATTAAAGGGGCAGTCCCACCAGTGCACATAATTACGTAGGAGAGAGCCGTTTCAGTGCAGGTTTCTGTGCTGTTGTACAGTAATTATACTGTAGCTGTTACTTGTAATCAGCCTCCGTCGCATACGGGTCAGTATGAGGGGGGGAGATGCCATGCCCCAGTCTCACCTGGAACCTCCTGAAGATGAGCTCTGGGTTGAAGTAAAGCTGGAAAGGGGTGATGAACTCCAGCTCCTGCAGAAAAGGAGAAGGGTCACTCTTAGTACCTGTTACTAGGTCGGGTCACACTCGCCGCAGTACCTGTCACTAGGTCAGGTCACACTCGCCGCAGTACCCGTTGTTTTCATGAGTTTACTCTATTTTGGCATCTAGATGTTGTGTTCACATAAGTAAACTGAAAGCTTTCCAGTGTGGGCACTTTGTGGCGCTGCTCCCAGTGCGTTTTCTTACATTTTACCTCATCCCCTCATCCCAACACTGCTGCAATTTAATTCCCGAGTCACACTTCTGATCTGAGAATCCCAGACTGGAACTGCCCCTGAATAACGCAATGTGCCTGGGGCAATAAGTCAGGAGGCATGGGACTGGGCAAGGGCAGATATGTGATATACTATGATTGGAGGCTCAGTTGCCTTGGGGTTCTACACTGGTCTTTAGAATGGGGGTGTAATCAGACCCAGTGGCACTTGTATGTGATACCAGGTAAGTGACTTTATTTCCAGCTCCTCATACCCCTCCATTGCAACCTCTGCCACAGGGGCTTGGAGTTCATGCACTCTTGTATTATGTGATAATGATGCTACAGTACCAACTACTGTGTTCTGTGCCAAACTGGGATGTAAAGGGAACAAGCAACACCGACCACATGTGTGTGCAAAGAAACAGTCCCTGCCTTCAGCTTTCTGTGCCAGGACTACTTGTCACTGCTCTGCCATCTGCCCATACCCCTTGTCACTGCTTGCCATCTGCCCATACCCCTTGTCACTGCTTGCCATCTGCCCATACCCCTTGTCACTGCTTGCCATCTGCCCATACCCCTTGTCACTGCTTGCCATCTGCCCATACCCCCTTGTCACTGCTTGCCATCTGCCCATACCCCTTGTCACTGCTTGCCATCTGCCCATACCCCTTGTCACTGCTCTGCCATCTGCCCATACCCCTTGTCACTGCTCTGCCATCTGCCCATACCCCTTGCGTTGTCATCTGTCCATACCCCTTCACTCTGGCAGCACAGGGGTTGGCATGCGGTGGCTGCCCCTCTGAGCGCTGGTGATGCCCCCGGGTGACTGGCACTGGGTGGGCGCTGCCCCTTACCACAGCGGCGGTAGTGAGCACGCAGGCCGTGGTGTAAGCTCTGGTGACGGTCGGGATCTGCCGGTACTCCTGGGCGATGCCCTGCTGAGCCATGATGTTCTCCGGCACCCAAGCAGCACCGCGGGCCCTTTAATGCCGCGGCGCCACAACCAATGACAACACGGGGCGCGTCAACCACGGTAACCAATCAGCAGACACGTCCTGATTTTAAAGTCGCAGCCACTTCCGCCAACAACTGCAGGAAAAGTGCCGCCTTAAGTCTGCAGACTGGCACTTCCACCGGCCAATAGCAGGAGACTGGATTTCCTTTCGACTAGTGGGAGAACAGAATGCAACATCAAGGCGGTGCATATCTGATTGACAGCTCCGCCACCCTATAGGAGATCAAAATTCTTTAGGTTGGCACTTAAGGAGCCTTATTGTTTTGAGAATGTAGTCCACGTGTCTCCAAGCCGTCCAATCAGGTGGCGGTGCAGTGGTTGCCATGGCGCCGTGTGGTCTAATAGATGTGACCCACGCCTGTGAAGCGGCACGGAGTGAGTGCGCATGCGCAGTGAGCACGTGTTTGCTCCTGGCTGCATCATGTTTTTTTACTCGCTGTGCTGGGGACAGGAATATCTAAAAATATAATACAAGTTCTTATAATATGTGCAGCACAACGATATAATATACAAGTTATTACATCTGCAAGTACAAATAGTAATGAGGTGTTTGACCCACAGCAGTAATGCACCCTGCCCCACATCTCAGGACTCATTCCAATCAATATTTTACTAGGGGGCATTACCTGGAACTGGGGCGTGGTGCTTACAGAGGCCCCTGCGCTCTTCCCCACAACATTTTAATTAAATGCCGGGGCAGCGCGCAAGGCCTCTATGTCCCTTACCTTGTCTCCGTTGGCTTCTGGCGACATGGCGTTGTGATGTCAGAAAACACAAAAGGGGAGGGGGAGAACAGGGAGGGGAGGGGGAGAACAGGGAGGAGGGGAGGGGGAGAACAGGGAGGAGGGGGGGGGGAGAACAGGGAGGAGGGGGGGGGAGAACAGGGAGGAGGGGGGGGGAGAACAGGGAGGAGGGGGGGGGAGAACAGGGAGGAGGGGGGGGGGAGAACAGGGAGGAGGGGGGGGGGAGAACAGGGAGGAGGGGGGGGGGAGAACAGGGAGGAGGGGGGGGGGAGAACAGGGAGGAGGGGGGGGGAGAACAGGGAGGAGGGGGGGGGGAGAACAGGGAGGAGGGGGGGGGAGAACAGGGAGGAGGGGGGGGGAGAACAGGGAGGAGGGGGGGGGAGAACAGGGAGGAGGGGGGGGAGAACAGGGAGGAGGGGGGGAGAACAGGGAGGGGGGGGGGGAGAACAGGGAGGGGGGGAGGGAGAACAGGGAGGGGGGGAGGGAGAACAGGGAGGGGGGGAGGGAGAACAGGGAGGAGGGGGGGGAGAACAGGGAGGAAGGGAGGGGGGGAGGGAGAACAGGGAGGGGGGGAGGGAGAACAGGGGGGGGGGGACATAGACACAAAAGTTTGCCCAAAATAAAAATAACCTGAACAAACAAATGATACAAAAACATGATACTTTTTCAACATTTATCTACGAATGATTAAACATTCACTATCCATGTGTGAGAAAGTAAGTGACCCCTTTATATTCAGTACCTGGTGGCGCCCCCTTGAGCAGCAATGACTTCAACTTCTCGTTTCCTGTAACTGCCGGTCAGTCTCTCACATCGGTTTTCATTAATTTTGGCCCATTCCTCCTTACAGAACTGCTTCAACTCAATGACTCAAGGGCTTCCTTGCATTGACAGCTCGCATCAGGTCCTGCCACAACATTTTGATGGGGTTTAAGTCTGAACTATGACTAGGCCATTCTAAAACGTGGAATTTCTTCTTCTGCACCCATTTTTTAGTAGATCTGCTTGTATGTTTATGATCATTATCTTGCTGCATGAGCCACTTTCACTTCAGCTTCAGCTCACGGGCGGATGGGCGGTCATTCTCCTCTGGAATTTTCCGATACAATGCAAAATTGATGGTTGTGTCAATCATGGGAAGCCGTCCAGATCCTGAAGCAGCAAAGCAGCCCCAAACCATCACACTCCCACTACAATGCATGGCGGTTGGTATGAGGTTCTTCTGTTCAAACGCAGTGTTTGGCAAAAACAAACAAACATAATGTTTCTCATTGAGGCCAAAAAGTTCTAATTTTGACTCCATGTGCTCTTTGGCGAACTTCATACGGCAGCAATGTTCTTTTTAGAGAGCAGTGGTTTCCTCCTGGCTATCCTATGAAAACAGATAGGAGGGAGAGAAATCCCTGCCAAGAAGCCCCCTTCACTTGCACTCAAAGTACATAGAGATTTAGCTAGGGCGACGGCACCTGAAGAACTACCTAATTATTTAAACAGCAGATTCTAATTATCCCCTTTAATTTAGCTAATAAAACCAGGGTTTCACTTACTTTTGTACGTGCCCCCACTCTTAATTACTCATTGTCTAATTCATATATCATTTTGTCTTAAAACACATGGAATTGGTTAATATAAACCCTATTGAATATGTAAGAAAGGACTGTTTTTTTTTTTTTTTTTTAAAGAAGGTTATAATGGAAAAACAATGTAATTTCCTTAATTATCATTGGGGTTCGAAAACTTTTTCTCGCGACTGTATGTGTATGGCGTAGATTGAAACAAATGCACATTTTTTGCTCTCAGGTTATAGAACAAATTGAACCAAATGTATCCATATCCCTCACAGTGATACTGGGTAAGGCAGCCCGTGTATTTACACGGCCTGACGGGGAAAGGAATTGTCCTTGAAACAGGAAGTCTATGATTAGGACTGCGAATCAGGGATGGCTGCAAGCCAAGGTAATCCATGTGGAGACATCAAAACATTGGAGAGAAAAGCAGCAGAAATGTCGTCTATTTATACTTCTTCTGCAGTGCGTGAGGGACCCGGCCGGGTGGCGTCTGGGGCACAACGTGAGTGAGCGTGTTTATTTCTGAGCAGTAATAAGTCCAGGATCATCACGCGAGCTCGTCGCGTCATTCCTGGACTAGCACGGCAGCTGGGACGTGCCTCCCCCACGCTGGGCTATTTCCTTTCCCTTAACGATTCCCCCCACCCCTCAGTCTGACCTAACTCTACCCCTTCCAATCATTCCAAAAAACACCAACCGCAAGCAATTAGAGAGCCAGGAGACCCGGCCGGGGGGGGGGGGGAGGGGGGTGACCGCGGCTCACATTCCCGAGTCCGACGCCGTACCCTTTCTGCGCATCGTTTAGAGCTGGTGTGGTTTTTTTTTTTCCCCCTTCGGTTCCGTGGAGAATAAACTTAAAGAATTTAGGGGGGTTTAACACAAAACGGGGTCAGGTCTGTATGTTTATGTAATGTGCAGAACACGTGATTTACATTAACTGCAGGCAGTGTTTGTCCTTAACGCCGTAGTTCATGTGGCGGGGGCTAGTGCTGCCGAGTATCTCCTTTTTTAACTTCAGCAGCCGAAGCATGTTTAATCTGCTTTGTCTAGTGATACTAACAGTGATACATTCTCCATACAATCCCATAGGGCTGGGGTTCTCAACTCCTAACCTCAAGACCCCCCCCCCCCCCCAACAGGCCAGGTTTTTAGGATATCCCTGCTTCAGCACAGATGGCTGAATCAGTGGCTCAGATTGAGCCACCTGTGCTGAAGCAGGGATATCCTTAAAACCTGACCTGTTGGTGGGTCTTGAGGACTAGAGTTGAACCCGTGGTCACTGAATGATAAACTATGCTTTGTATTCCTAAAAACTTACATTAAAATCTCGGGGGCAATCTGCCACTTGAGTAGAGGACGGTACCGTGTTAGCGGGTGGAATGGACCAACACGTAATGTAGAAGGGAGACCTTTTTTAACAGCGAACTCGTGGTTAAAGAGAGCAAACTTTCACAACCACCCAGGTCTCTTCTTCAGGCTGATGTTGGGTATAGTGACTGTTGTGGTCCTGAAAGCTTGCACTCTAACAACAAGTTCGCTGTTAAAAGGTATCACTTCTACACGACTTTAGCTTCTCTATTAGATTTCAAACGGCCGTGTCGGAGAAGTTCAGGATTAGGCGGCTTCACTGATAATCGCCTTTGAAGTCTTAATGGAAGACAGTTCTGCAAGATTAAAACTCCCAAGTGATAGAGAGACTAAAAATAAGGCTGATAATCTGCGGCGGGACGGGAGTCGTATACAGAGGGCCCGGAAACAAACTTCATTGTTGGGCTGTGTCCATAGTGCAGGATACGCGCGCGAGCTACGTAGCGCGCGCCGAAACAAACACTGGGATGCCAATGCATATGCGCATAGTGTGCGCGTGCGCTACAGGGAGAGCGGCGCTCTTCACGATACAAACCCGTTTGTATTTCCCGCACAACGCCGTGTCACGTGAGCCGTTTGCCCAATGAGGGCGCGGTCCTGCCCCCCCCCCTATCCCCCCGACACGCCTCCCTGTCGCCTCTGCCTGAAATATCTCCTGCTGCAGGTAAGCGTGCGCTGTGCCGAGGAGCGCGGAAGCTGGCGCGTTCCACTATGGACGCAGCCTTGGCAAAGAGGCCTGCAAGGGCATTGTAAAGCCATTTAAATCCACTGGTAGCCTAGTTTCGTATTCATTGTGCTTTCACTGCCACCTAGTGTTTAAAGTTTGTGCTGCAACCTCAGGGCATTGTCAGCCTTGTGCCATCCAACAGCAGAACGTTAAAGCTGCAGACCAAGCAATATTCTACAGGTGTGTTTTAAATAAATCAGTTCTGTACTGTGAGAGAATACTTGTAGCTTTTTTTTTAATTAAACAATTATGAATGTATTATAATGTAATGTAGTTTAAACTACTGGCATTGACTTTAGTGGATTCTTGCTGCCCTGCTATTAGCTGTTTAGCTGTATTTAGCCTACACTGTATGTTTGCTATCTATTTTCAGGGGTGTCTGATTTGACCAGTTATAGGGGAAGGGAGGCTTAGGGAAGTACCTCTGGGACCTTTTGGACCAGGGGGAATGGGCCAGATGAAGAGGTAGTCCCTCGAAACGTCGCACCCCTAGCATACTTTCCGTTCTCCGTTTTTTTGTGTATATTCCTTGTGATTCATGTTTTTTCCCCTTTTCCTTCCCCCCCCCCCACCCCTCGCTTTGTGACATGCCCATTTGTGATATTGGTTTCTGCAAACACATTTGATTTATTTCTGGTTCGTTTTATTATTAAATGTTTATTCTGCATTACAACTGTTTTCATCATTTAGCTATTAGACAGTGAGTGCTGGTACTTACGTAGATTTGTTAGTACTATATAGGGGAATAAGGGTCCCCTTCGGTTCCGTGCACCCTGCAATTACATTAATTTAACACTATCAGAGTGCTGTCTATCGTCCCCTTTTACCCTTAAATATTACATTAATGTTCTGTTATACATCTCTTAATAGGTTAGCATTCACCACAGGGACACCATAACAGATCAATAACAACATTTGATTCACACATATAGAAATCTTTTATCGCATGTTTCCCCTTTTATAACTGAATTACAATGGATGCAGTTAAGACATGGACAATTTAAGTACAATTGGATTTTGTGGGGGGACAAACCCACCTGTGTAGCACCCATTCCTATCCTAATTAATTGATCCCTTCAATTTCTACCCCTGGTATAAGGAAATAGGGGAGGCATATGGAGAATATTACATAATAATGGGTCACTATCAATGATTTTCCAATGTTTCAAGATATATTGAAAACTATCTTGAAGCTGCATTGTACTTGGACACAAAAAGCGTTCTACCTTCTGATCCTTTATACATCATTTTTTTAGTAATTAGTATCCCTATCCAGTTTTTAGATGTTTATTAACAGTATTCTGTTTATGATTCCTTTCTAAGAATGTTTGAGCCGCCTGTGAGAGGTGTGAGGCACGAGGCTGATCTTCTGCTGCTGTGCACGTGAAGCTTCTTGCCAGAGTTCAGCTGTGGAGAAGCCGCCTGTCTGCCTCTGCTTTGTTGCTTCTCAGCTTTTGTATTCACTAAAGTTCTGCTGAGTTGCTGATGGTGTTATATGGAGAATATTATGTGTAACTGAAGTTCTGCTGAGTTGCTGATGGTGTTATATGGAGAATATTATGTGTAAAACGGGAGTTCTGAGTCAGTGCTGCCGCTTCTTGCATTAATGGGGCAGTTGAAATCACGAGTGGGCTATCCATTTGCTGGAGATTTACTGTAACAGCCCAACACTGCTTTATGTGCAAATAAACAAGAACACCGACTGTAAGAGATTGTCTAGCACTGAGGTCCCCCGTGCGCATGCAAATGAATAAAGAGGACAGGCCTAGAGCGCACAGGACAGGCCTAGAGCGCAG
This sequence comes from Ascaphus truei, assembly GCF_040206685.1. NCBI lineage: Eukaryota > Metazoa > Chordata > Amphibia > Anura > Ascaphidae > Ascaphus > Ascaphus truei. Next base: position 11,276,151 of record NC_134495.1, on the reverse strand, counting down.
GAGGAAAGAGGGGGGGGGGAAAGTCGCCCATGCGCAGTAGAATAGGGCAAGTTCTGCGCATACTGCACCGACACACTTTATTCGAGCAAATACCCAGTATGTACCTGGCAGATACCTGGAATGCGCCGCTCCTCACCTCTGACAAGCCCCATTGCGTTTGCCTTCCCAGCCTGGGTTCATGCCTGGCTGACGGGCGGCTGATCTGTTAAATGATAATGATTAGGATTTAATAGGCTGCAATGCTTCGCGTGTCTACCAGATGGCATAAATTCATGAATTGTAATGCAGTATATATATATATACTGTGCAGTATTGCAGCCAGCGGGAATAAAATGCTTCAATCCCTGCTTGGAAAATACCTCAATGCACTCGGGCAGAAAACAGTCACAAACCTCAATACACCCGGGTATACCCGAATTCGTGGGACTAGCCGAGCTCGAATAAAGTGTGTCGCCAGTGTAAGCGAAAATCGAATGTCGCGCAGGAGAATAGGGTCCGTTCTGCGCATGCGCGAGCATCGAATGTTGCGCATGCGTAGTAGAATAAGACCAGTTCTGCGCATGCGCGGGAATCAAAAGTCACGCATGCGCATTAGAATAGAGTCCGTTCAGCGCAGGCGCGAGAATTGAAAGTCGCGCATGCGCAGTAGATTATAGTCAGTTTTGCGCATGCGCGAAATTCAAAAGACGCGCATGCGCAGTATAATGGGCCCGTTCTGCGCATGCGCGGGAATCGAAAGTCGCGCATGCGCAGTAGAATAGAGGCCGTTCTGCGCATGCGCGAGAATTGAAAGTCGCGCATGCGCAGTAGATTATGGTCAGTTCTGCGCATGCGTGAAATTCGAAAGCTGCGCATGCGCAGTAGAATGGGGCAGTTATGTGCATGCGTGAGAATCGCGTATTAAAATCAGTCCCATTGCGCTTCGGAGGGAAATTCGGGCATGCGCAGTAGAAGACTTGCGACTACTGCCCCTGTGCAGTAAAAGGTTTAACCTAATTTTATTAGCGCATGTGCGGTAGAGGACGGAGCCGTGTGATTCGGGGGCAGACGGATTACATGCCTGGCATACCGGGAAGTGGTCATACAGCGATAATCTATTCACGGTTATCGGAAGACTGCTTAAAGTACAACAGCACGGCAATCATTTAGCGCAGTGTGATTCCGGCTCCAGTTACAAGTTAATTGATGCGATGCGCTGAGTACACCGGCAGGTTTGCTGGTTTCAGTCTGTGGCGATCTGCTGGTTATAAATAACTCTGCCACAATTAGTGCGGTGTAGTTACGGCTTCAGTTAAAAGACGGGTGGATGCGATGCTGTGAGTACACTGGTATACGCACCGGATAGTGAGCGGTTGTTTTATTGATTTCAATCTATGGTGATTTAAATACTTGGCTGCTGATTATAACCTTTAACAGATTTGCTGCCATTCAGTGGGAGGCCTTTGGTCACCAGAAGTAGTAATGCTGTGCGCTGATTACTCTGAGATATGCGCTGCATTGAACTGCCTTATATGTGTGCAATAACTGTGGTATTTAATCACACTGTCATTATTGGGCACCCTGTCCTTAGTGTATGTGAAGCGGTGATACCTTTAAGCGCTGCCCAAATATTAAGACTCCCCTGCATGACAGTTTTATTCACTGCTAGCTGATACTGTATACCTGGCGTTGCCCGGGATTTAATATCCCCGCTCCCCCCTCTCTCTCTCCGTCCCCCCTCTCTCCCCATTCCCCTCTCTCCCCATTCCCCTCTCACCCCCTCTTTCTTTGTCCCCCGTTCATGTCAACCCAGTCCCCCCCTTCACAGCTCCGATTTCCCCCACCCCCACCGTTACCAGCTCAGATTCCCCCCAGTTGACAGCTCCGGTCCCCCCTGAGTCCCATGGAGCACCCCTCAGTATATATAAAATATTCCAACCCCCCCAATACATATATAAAATACCCCAACCCCCCCAATACATATATAAAATACCCCAACCCCCAATACATATATAAAATATCCCAACCCCCCAATACATATCTAAAATACCCCAACCCCCCCAATACATATATAAAATACCCCAACCCCCCCAATACATATATAAAATACCCCAACCTCCCCAATACATATATAAAATACCCCAACCCCCCCAATACATATATAAAATACCCCAACCTCCCCAATACATATATAAAATACCCCAACCCCCAATACATATATAAAATACCCCAACCTCCCCAATACATATATAAAATACCCCAACCCCCAATACATATATAAAATATCCCAACCCCCCAATACATATCTAAAATACCCCAACCCCCCCAATACATATATAAAATACCCCAACCCCCCCAATACATATATAAAATACCCCAACCTCCCCAATACATATATAAAATACCCCAACCCCCCCAATACATATATAAAATACCCCAACCTCCCCAATACATATATAAAATACCCCAACCCCCAATACATATATAAAATACCCCAACCTCCCCAATACATATATAAAATACCCCAACCCCCAATACATATATAAAATATCCCAACCCCCCAATACATATCTAAAATACCCCAACCCCCCCAATACATATATAAAATACCCCAACCCCCCCAATACATATATAAAATACCCCAACCTCCCCAATACATATATAAAATACCCCAACCCCCCCAATACATATATAAAATACCCCAACCCCCCCAATACATATATAAAATACACCCCCAATACATATATAAAATACACCCCCAATACATAGAAAATCCGACATACCTTGGGGATGATCTCAGATCAGGCCGGTGGCTGCTGGGGGGGTTGGTGTGCTGGTGGCTGCGAGGGTTGGGAGGGGTGGCAGTGCTCTGATGCTGGGGGGGGGGGGGGGAGGGTGGCGGTGCTCTGATGCTGGGGGCATGGGATGGCGGTGCTCTGAAGCGGGGGGGGGGGGGTGGTGCTCTGATGCTGGGGGGGTGGGGCGGTGCTCCGATGCTGGAGGGGGGGGGATGGCGGTCCGGTGGCTGCGGAGGGGGGGGGTGCTTGGCCGTGCTCTGATGTTGGTGGGGTGGCGATACTCCGATGCCGCAGGGGGGGGGTGCTGGGCCGGTGGCTGTGCTTGGGGGGGGGGAGGGGGGTGCTCCGTTTCAATATTCACACACTGTAAATAATGTACACATTATGAGTCAAGTATATATGTTAATCAATGTTTTTTTATTACCCCCCTTAGAGGTAGTTCTCATGACCGGTCTCTCTTATTGGTCCTAATATAGCCCCTGGTAGATATTTACCTTCTGAATAAGACACCAATACCAGGTTTGATTAAGACTTTAATAGGTTGAGTGCAGCATTTGGGGAACTTTTTTCTGATCTTCTCTGATCAGACTCTGCAGTTGGAAAATCGCGGTCTGATGCTAGTCTGGGACATGTGACGCCGCTGGTGTTTTACCGCGGCCTCGCCACAGGGACACCGCCATTTATCCGCGCAGCGCAGCACCACCTAATGGCTGGAGGAGAAATTGGCAGACCCTGTTTTTCTCTCTGCATCCGGCAAAACCGGGAGATAGACGAAGACAGGTGGGGTGACCTGATGTCCCATTTGAGGCCCCGTTCAGGGTGCCAGCTGCAGGACTCGGAGGGCGGGCGGGAGGGAGACAGTGCTGCAGTTTGCTGGGCGATCTGTGTTTATCCCCCAGCAGACTTTTCAGCGTTGGGGAGGGGGCGGGGTTACACACGGCAGGGTAAGTATCCAAGTTGCAGTCATGAAATCATTCTGAAGAATGATTTCATTGGCTGCCTAGGTCCCTGTGACGCTGCTGCAGTTCCAAAAAACGAAATTTTCGTTTATTGAAACTGTAGTCAGCTTCAACTCCTGGCTTCGGAGACAGGGCGGTTGCTACCCTGACAACCAGTATTCAAATTGAATACTTTGTTTATCACGGCAGCACGCCCTCCCTCCGAAGCCACCACCCTGAATGAGGCCTTAGGCCTCGTTCAGGGTGCTGGCTTCGGAGGGAGGGCGTGCTGACGTGCGTGCTGCCGTGAGCAACAAAGTATTCAATTTGAATACTGGTTTTCAGGGTAGCAACTGCCCTGCCTCCGAAGCCAGGAGTTGCCGCTGACTACAGCTTCAATAAACGAAAATTTCGTTTTTTGGAGCTGAAGCAGCGTCACAGGGACCAAGGCAGCCAATGAAATCATTCTTCAGAATGATTTCATGACTGCAACTTGGATACTTACCCTGCCGTCTGTAACCCCGCCCCCTCCCCAACGCTGAAAAGTCTGCTGGGGGATAATCACATGTCGCCCAGCAAACTGCAGCACTGCCTCCCTCACGCCCTCCCTCCGAGTCCTCAGCTGGCACCCTGAACGAGCCCTTAGCCTGGACAGTTTTTAGGGCTCTGTCCTGACTTTTTCATCTGTTGTCCTGATTTTCTGGACCCCTGGCGAGTGCCAACTGCGCATGCGCGATCGGCAATTGACGACTGCTCTTGCCCGATCGGCATTTGCCGGCTGCTCGTGCGCATACACGACCGGCAAGCTCCGATCGCGCATGAGTAACCAGTAAACGACTTCGCATGCGTGACATTTTGTCCCAGTTTTTGCCGGGACAAATATGGTTACCCTAGCCAGGAGGCACGGAGGTGGGGTGGGAGAGATCTGGGGGAGGTGTGAGGGGATCTGGGGGAGGTGTGAGGGGGACTAGGGGAGGTGTGAGAGGGACTGGGGGAGGTGTGAGGGGGACTGGGGGAGGTGTGAGGGGGATTGGCGGAGGTGTGAGGGAGACTGGGGGAGGTGTGAGGGGGGTTGGGGGAGGTGTGAGGGGGACTGGGGGAGGTGTGAGGTGGGCTGGGGGAGGTGTGAGGTGGGCTGGGGGAGATGTGAGGGGGGCTGGGGGAGATTTGAGGGGGATTGGGGGAGGTGTGAGAGGGACTGGGGGAGGTGTGAGAAGGACTGAAGGAGATGTGAGGGAGACTGGGGGAGGTGTGAGGGGGACTGGGGGAGGTGTGAGGGGGACTGGGGGAGGTGTGAGGGGGATTGGGGGAGATGTGAGGGGGATTGGGGGAGGTGTGAGCGGGACTGGGGGAGGTGTGAGGGGGACTGGGGGAGGTGTGAGGGGGACTGGGGGAGGTGTGAGGGGGATTGGGGGAGGTGTGAGGGGGATTGGGGGAGGTGTGAGGGGGATTTGGGGAGGTGTGAGCGGGACTGGGGGAGATGTGAGAGGGGCTGAAGGAGATGTGAGGGGGGCTGGGGGAGATGTGAGGGGGGCTGGGGGAGATGTGAGGGGGGCTGGGGGAGATGTGAGGGGGGCTGGGGGAGATGTGAGAGGGGCTGAAGGAGATGTGAGGGGGGCTGGGGGAGATGTGAGGGGGGCTGGGGGAGATGTGAGAGGGGCTGGGGGAGATGTGAGGGGGGCTGGGGGAGATGTGAGGGGGGCTGGGGGAGATGTGAGGGGGGCTGGGGGAGATGTGAGGGGGGCTGGGGGAGATGTGAGAGGGGCTGGGGGAGATGTGAGAGGGGCTGGGGGAGATGTGAGAGGGGCTGGGGGAGATGTGAGAGGGGCTGGGGGAGATGTGAGAGGGGCTGGGGGAGATGTGAGGGGGGCTGGGGGAGATGTGAGGGGGGCTGGGGGAGATGTGAGGGGGGCTGGGGGAGATGTGAGAGGGGCTGGGTGAGATGTGAGGGGGGCTGGGGGAGATGTGAGGGGGGCTGGGGGAGATGTGAGAAGAATTTTCTCTGCCCTCCCTGGTCTGTCTCTGCCCTCCCTGGTCTGTCTCTGCCCTCCCTGGTCTGTCTCTGCCCTCCCTGGTCACTCTCTGCCCTCCCTGGTCACTCTCTGGCCTCCATGGTCACTCTCTGGCCCCCCTGGTCTGTCTCTGCCCTCCCTGGTGTGTCTCTGCCCTCCCTGGTCACTCTCTGCCCTCCCTGGTCACTCTCTGGCCTCCATGGTCACTCTCTGGCCCCCCTGGTCTGTCTCTGCCCTCCCTGGTGTGTCTCTGCCCTCCCTGGTCACTCTCTGCCCTCCCTGGTCACTCTTTGGCCTCCATGGTCACTCTCTGCCCTCCCTGGTCACTCTCTGGCCTCCCTGGTCACTCTCTGGCCTCAATGGTCACTCTCTGGCCTCCCTGGTCACTCTCTGGCCTCCATGGTCGCTCTCTGCCCTCCCTGGTCGCTCTCTGCCCTGACTGGTGTTTCTCTGCCCTGACTGGTGTGTCTCTGCCCTCCCTGGCCGCTCTCTGCCCTCCCTGGTCTGTGTCTCTGCCCTCCCTGGCCGCTCTCTGCCCTCCCTGGTGTGTCTCTGCCCTCCCTGGCCGCTCTCTGCCCTCCCCGGTCTGTCTCTGCTCTGGACAAAAGAAACAGTATAATGACAATCAAGTAGCACTATGTAAATATTTAATGAAAGGCAAATAAATAATTTATTTAAATTTCAATCAAATATTGTTGCTTTTCATTTATCACTATAAAAGGGCAGTGCGGTCTCATAAGTTATTTATGGAGAGTAAAAGTGACAAAAACCCTCTAGCGTACAGCAATGATAAAGAACAGTTGTGAGCATGTTCTCGTCTCAGACAGGTCTACATACCTGCCTTAGCACATCATGGCACAGCATACCTGGCCTCATACCACCGCCGCCTTTAATCCAGAGACGTTAACACAGAGGTGAATATTCTGGAGAGAGTTTTGCTTCCCGGAGAGAGAGTCAGAGTATTTTCTGCAGTCAGAACAGCAGCCCGAGAGCAGGATACGGTGGGATATTCAGTGCACACACCCTGTATTGATTTGCTGTACGCTGCCTGTAATGTGAGCGTTCACTCAGAGTAAAGTAACTGAGTCTTATTGAACTGATACTATACCCCGGGCAGGAAACGGCGGTATCTTTTATTTCCCTCTCCCAGAAGCACTAACCCCTTAATTGCTGGGTTTCGGGTACTTACCTCCAGGCTACGGGTTTATGCTGTCTATCCCCGGGTGGCGGCGTGATGCGGCGGCGTCTCAGGTATTCTCCTGGAATTCCCCCCCCAACTGCAGTGAACATGGCTGCGCGGCATCAAATGGCGCCACGTTGCCATGACAACGAGACGCTACATGAAGGCAATGACCTTTAAGGTATTGTTGCAACTCCACAAACTGCTAACGTAAGCCTATCCTGGGACAGAGGGAGAGGCCTGCCCCTGGGGGAGAGCTGGGCCCGATTTCTCCCCCCCCCCCCCGCAGCCCCCCAGGACGCTTGTCCCGGCTCTGCCGCCGCACTTTCAGAGAGGTAATACACATACATGTCCAGTGTTACCTCTCATTTGTTTACCGGACGCAGGGGCAAAATACCGATCTGTCCGGTTCAAAACCGTACACCTGGCGACCCTACGTCTATGGCAGCCAAATACTAATGGGGCAGCACCTCCTGCTCCGCACAGCTGGTAGGACACACACTTCTCGTGACCACTATATGACGGGGTGTTATCCACCTTGGGCCAGTTAAAGCAGCAGAACACCTTGTACTACGTCTTGGTTTGTTCTACGAGTGAAGCAGGGAGTCTCTAGAGCTGAACCCCATTAATTTGAGTTCTGGGGACCCCCTGCGTCCGGAGATACCTCCATAGGCATGCCAGTATCTCTGCAGCCAGGGAATTTGTGTGCCTAATAAAATGGCGACGTTTAAAGGTCCCACCAATGGGAAGCCACGACGTCATCCTTTGCAGCTTCCTATTGGCCCGTGTTACCTGGATATTTAACGTCCACTTAGATACCGGCACCCCCTACAGAGGTATCTCCGGAAGCAGGGGTTCACCGGAGCTGAAATGAATGGGGTTCAGCTCCAGAGATCCCCGTTCTTCAAACCTATAACAAGAAAATAAAAACAGATGCAGTCCCAGGCGTTTCGCTGCTTTAACGCCTGCCAAAAGCTCTAAAATGAAGCACAGAACATATTAATATGCCCAATGTACGAAGAGGGGCGTGCGCTGCCATAGAGGACATATCGGGTGGTAAGTTTCCTCTTCTACATCCTCTACGGCAGCCAAATACTAACGGGATGTCATTAGGGCTATTATTGGAGTGGTAGTGGAAAACCAAAAATACGGATTGTCCAACTCGTCGTAGAATAAAATAAATAATGGTTTCTTTATTACAAGCAATTGCATGGTGACCAAAGTGCCAAAATCTCACAGGCTCGGTCTGGACACTCAAAACATAAAACAATTTGCATATATCTAAATCCCCGGATATATTACGTACTGACTATACAGCTAAACTGATGTAATGCCCACAGAAGGGTTATGGAAAACACCTATCATGCCAAGCTCAACAGAATTATCTTTTCACCCAGTATTCCTACGACAGCAACTGTCTAATCTTGTTATTGGCATATGACCCTGAGAGTTGCAAACAGTAACCCTTCTCTTTTGGTAAACAGCCTTGTCTAGAGTCTCCTCATTGTCTCATGCTCCCCGACCTCCTCATACATTCCTTACAGACTGTTCAAAACATATTTAATCCTTTAAGAGTAGTCTTAGTATACCATAATGTGTCACAGAGACCCCATACCAGAACGTGTCTGAGACCCCATACCAGAACGTGTCTCAGAGACCCCATACCAGAACATGTATGAGACCCCATACCAGAACGTGTCTGAGACCCCATACCAGAACGTGTCTGAGACCCCATACCTGAATGTGTCTCAGAGACTCCATACCTGAATGTGTCTCAGAGACCCCATACCTGAATGTGTCTGCGACCCCATACCAGAACGTGTCTGAGACCCCATACCAGAACGTGTCTGCGACCCCATACCAGAACGTGTCTGAGACCCCATACCTGAATGTGTTTCAGAGACCCCATACCTGAATGTGTCTCAGAGACCCCATACCAGAACGTGTCTGTAACCCCATACCAGAACGTTGTGGGTTGAGGGTTGTGTAAATCAGTAAATACTGCTAAATGAAGACACTGTGTTCTAACGTTGATAAGTGAGTAAGAACATTGGGCTGACAGTGAGAACGCTCGGTTACCACTGATAAGGAAAGTGTATAAAAATCGTATTTGGATGTTTAGAATTCAGAATCATTTATCTCCCAGCTAAGGATTCTGCAATCTATAAGTACATTCTATACGCCTGAAAACCTGATGTAACTGACGGCAATGAGGCTGTAAAAGATGCGTTCTATTTGTCTCTGAGTAAATTGAGAAAATAACCTGACCGTGGACAATTTGATATATCACTGGAAGGTGGGACATTTATTTGCACCCATCTAATGAGCAAATGTTTATTAACCCATCTAGGTATGGAAGCTGCTTGACCTTTTTTGGGTCAATCATAAAAGACAAAGCCCAGAAGTGTTCCTAATGCTATCTGTCCTGCAGAGGCCCATACGCTGGGAGAGCCCTAACTACATCCAGTTTGTGCCACCGGTTCTCAGTGTCAGAAATAGGGGTTGGACAAAATGAGGGGACTTTAATATCCCGATTGATTCTACTTTGGTTGGAAACTGTGGGACAGCCCTTCTGACGATCTTATCCCGGTGTGTCCGCGACATGATGAAGCCTGGAGCTCTCCCCCCCTACACGCGCGGGGATGATTGCTGCTAGACAAAATGACTTTAACTGCGAGTCATCTCATAGGAAGCTCGTGAATCGGTTCAAATAAGGAAGAAGCGAGTTGCCGTAGCACCAGATTCAGATCCCATGCAGGAACGGGGATCCTAAAAATTAGGCCTAATCCTAGATGCTGCTTTAATAACGCTAGAGACCATGGGATCTAAGGCAGGGGGGCTCAACTCCAGTCATCAAGCCCCCACCTCCCAACAAGTCAGGTTTTCCAAGATATCTAAGCTTTAGTACAGGTGGCTCAATCAGAGGCATTGAGCCATCTGTGCTGAAGCAGGGACTGATTGAGCCACCTGTGCTGAAGCTGGGATATCCTGAAAACCTGACCCATTGGTGGTGGGGGGGGGGGGGGGGCTTGAGCACCCCTGATCTAAGGCAATCTGTTTAGGATAGGATGCACCTAAAGACAGAAAAGCCCAATGCTACATCCAATGTGACGAAAATACATAGTGAAATACTTATATATTCTCTTGAAAAAGGATAATTTAGTTGGTGCTGCACCCACTCCAGGCTATGGGAAATGAGACTGCAGATCAGTGCCAGACGTGATCCTGTACATTGCTTGGTCACTGCAGCGTGGGACAGTTTGAATGACACCTGTTTGACACTTGAACTCAGTAGCATTTCTTTCCCCCTGTTCCCAGTAGCACTGTCAGACCCCAGGGCACAGAAGCTAAAGTTATCTCCGAATGTTTCTTTCTGTGTAGTCAGTTCTAACCCCCGCCGGATGTTTTGCATGAAATAAAAACAGTGCCTGTGGCCACAGTGGACTTTAAACAGCTGTTAATGCTTCAAAAGCCTGTCCTACCCCTCCCCCTGCAGCTCCTGCCACGCTCCAGCACTCACCCCACAGGTAGACAGCTCTGCCCCTAAACCCTACTCGGTGCCACCCTCTCCTAGCCCCGTTCTGAAACACAAGGAAACGCCAACTTTAAGAACTAGGAGCGCCAGCAACATTATTCCTCAAGCCCAAAGCTCTCATTTTTATACCCCAAAGGCATTCATGCAGCCACCTCTGAGGTGGAATCCTACCGGCACATTGGTAAAGGTTCAGTGTTCTGATGGAGGGGAGCAACACACAGCAGGGGTGAAAACGAATATGCCATGGCAGAGGCAGGAATGTAATCCCCAGTCTAGCGGCTACCGCAGAGGGTCCCACACCGTGCCGCCCCCCTCCCGGGATCACCAGGATAATAGGGTCCAGTTTATAACATGAGCATATTGCTGCTAATGACACAGAGGGTGCACAAGCGCTCTTCATTATACTCCTACTCAGGCCCAAGCAATTAGCATGTTGGTTCAATAACGTGACGTTACCCAATGACCCCGGGGGCAGATTTTAAATGTGCAACGGGTTCAATGTGAGGACACAGCCTGGGCGTGGAAAAAACATTTCTTTAAACATGAAAGGTCTGCTGAGGACACAGCTCCTGCTCTCGGCGATGACATTGGATATCGGGGTGTGTGTGTGTGTGTGCGCGCGCGCGCATCTGCACACAGCTACCCATGCCCCAGCCTGCCAATGTGCAAACAGTGACTGTGCGGGTCAGGGGGGCAGGTACATGGTGTAGTTTGTGTGGTCATTGAAGTACAAATGTGGACAATATCACATGGTACGGGGGGATTTACCACTAAGCATTTCTGCCACAAAACTAGGCCAATGCAGTGCAGGATAATCTGATTGAAATGTTACTGAAGCACAAATGGGACACAGCCATGGCTGTTTGTGCCGTGTTCACACGGAAATCCCTAGTAATGTTCCCGGGGATTTTCAGCCAAAAACTTCCTGAAAGGCTGAGCTGGAATATAATAATCCCTTCCCCCCGATGTGCCAAACACACACAGACCCCACTCTCTTCTCATCGTTACTGGCTTCAACGGGCATAAGGTGGGCTAGATCATGGGTGCTCAACTCGTCCTCATGCCCCCCCCCCCAACAGATCAGGTTTTCAGAATATCCCAGCTGCTGAAGCAGGGACTGATTGAGCCACCTGTGCTGAAGCAGGGATATCCTGAAAACCTGACCGGTTGGAGGGGGGGGGGAAGCTTGAGGATTGGCGTTAAGCACCCCTGGGCTAGACGTTGAGTAAACCTTTCATTGACAATCAACCCCCTTCGAAAGAATCTAAACCAGCCAAATATTTGCTGAACGTCCGCCCTACGTTTGTTTACGGAAGATAATTTAATTGGAAAGTTGTTTTCGGAACGATTGTTTTTTTTTTTTTCTCGGAATGATTGTTTTTTTGTTTTTTTTGCTAACTACCAGGGATTGCTCCTTTTAATCTTTTATGTGCCGGGGAGGGGGGGGGGGTGCTTATCACATTTGGGAAACGGGTGAAATGGAACGAGCGATGGTGCACATGTATAAATGTAGAATGTATTCCTCATTCCGCTGATATTGTGAGACGCTGTACAAGATGTCCCTCTGCGAGGTCCTGTAATGGGTAACTAAAGAGACATTCCTGCAGGGACGGAGCTTATAACTCTCCCGTCCAACTCTCTCCCGGACACCAAAGAACAAGAAGATCCATCGCCCCTGTGAGGATGAACCACGAGCAGAAAATGGTGAGATTTGAGGATGTGCTTTTAGATGAGGCTCCCAGAGGCGTGAGCACAACATGAGTATACAGTAAGTGATCAGGAAGGTGGAGCAGGTTGCTGGGTCTTAGTAGTTGTGTTGTTGTGTGAATTAGTGTTGCATGTGTATATGTAGATTACTGTATGGGTATCTGTATATCAAGGGGTGTCTGTGTGTATAGATATATAGATATCTATGTCTCTGAGGGTGGTTGCCCCTGTATATGTGTATCAGTGTGCATGTGTATATATTGTATACGTGTGTGTATCTGAGGAGGGCTGCATGTATGTGTGTGTGTATCTGAGGAAGACTGCCTCTGTGTGTGTGTATCTGAGGTGGGCTGCCCTTGTTTGTGTATCTGAGGTGGGCTGCCTGTGTGTGTATCTGACGAGGGCTGCCCCTGTGTGTGTATCTGAGGTGGACTGCCCATGTGTGTACCTGAGGGCTGCCCGTGTGTGTGTATTCATCTGAGGAGGACTGCCCGTGTGTGTGTGTATCTGAGGAAGGCTGCCCCTGTGTGTGTTTTTCTGAGGGTGGCATATATATATATATATATATATATATATATATAGTAAAAGAGGAAAAAAAGAGAGCGCACGCTCCTAGTGTAAAATAGTTTGGACAATTTAATCAATCAGGATGAGTCTACAGTTAACAACTCATCCTCCACCATCACGGCTGTGGTGACGGAGATTGAGATTTCATCTCATACATGCCCAATACCACACGGTGTTTGTGAGTTGATAACTGTAGACTCATCCTGTTTTATTAAATTCTCCCAGCGGTTTTCCACTAGGAGCGGGCGCTCTCTCTTTTAGGTTCCATTACAGGAAGTGGTTAAATCCTTGAAGGAAGCAGCCTGGCTCTCCAGAAAGAGAAAAGATACAGTGCGTGCTGTCCCAAAAGTCTTTATCTTCAAAACGGAAGGTCGTTCTCCCACTGCTGCTCCTCTTCTCCCGTGATCAGCGGGGTCAATCCAAACAAAAATAGGGCGCAAGAGGAAAAAACAAAATCAATTTTAGCACAATAAAATGTCTATATAAAAAGCAAATAGCACTTACAATAAAAAAAAGGATCCGAAAGATCCAGTCATCCGCTCATCGAAAATGCCACTTCCACAGAGGGTGGGATCCAGAAAACACAGGACCCCATGATCTCACAGTCCCAGATCGAATTGGGAAAGCAGCCCAGCCCGCAGTGTGCAGGAAACGGCTTTGAGTTGGCGTCCTCGTGGAGGTGAAGGGATGGCAGCTTCCGGGTATCCGTCGTCACGGTATCACGTACCTGCGTGATGACCCCACCACAACGCGTTTCGCGGCAAAATGACGCTTCATCAGGGGGTTCAGGACTTGCTTATAATCTGAGATCGTGGGGTCCTGTGTTTTATACATACATTTTATTGTGCTAAAATTGATTTGTTTTTTTTCCTCGAGCCCTTTTTTTGTTTTATATAGTTCTCCAGAAAGACTCATCTTGTGGGTTTTTATACCTAATCGTATATTTATATGAAGCTTGCCACCTTTGATGGACTTTGGTACCTAGAGTTATTGGCTACGTTTAGTCGCTACTGCGTCAATCCCTGTTGACCTACATTTTCCAATTTATATTTCACCCTTTAACCACCAAGTTATTATTTGGTCCCTTTTAGTGCATTAGGCGCTGTCCTTATATATTTGGTTGGTGATGTGTATGTGTATATATATATCCGAGGATGGTGTGTGTGTGTGTGTGTGTATATATAATATGTATATATATATCCGAGGATGTGTGTGTGTGTGTGTGTGTGTGTATATATAATATGTATATATATATCCGAGGATGTGTGTGTGTGTGTGTGTGTGTGTCAGTCAGAGTGTGTGTCAGTCAGAGTGGGTGTCTCGGTGTCTATTACTGTGTGTGTATCAGACGGAGAGCGGCGGTGCCAGTGTGTGTGTGTCAGACTGCACTTGCTGCCTGGGTGTGTGACCGGGCTGTGTGTGAGTGTGTGTGTGTGTGACACACCGGGCTGGGTGTCAGACTGCACTTGCTGCCTCGGTGTGTGACCGGGCTGTGTGTGTGTGTGACACACCGGGCTGGGTGTCAGGCTGCACTTGCTGCCTCGGTGTGTGACCGGGCTGTGTGTGTGTGTGTGTGAGTGTGTGTGTGTGTGTGTGACACACCGGGCTGTGTGTGTGTGACACACCGGGCTGTGTGTCAGACTGCACTTGCTGCCCCGGTGTGTGTGTGTGTGTGACACCCGGCTGTGTCCCCTCCCCGCGGGGTCCCGGGTGAGATGGGCGATGATGAAGGCGTGGAGGGGAAACCCGGCGGGCGAGGATCCACGCGGACTCAGGTGAGAACGGGGGGGGGCGCACATTCTGACTTCCGGGGCGACTGTGACGTCACGACACCGACACATGCGCCCCATTAGGTCACGGAGGTCACCCTGGTGCGATCAAGGGGCAAATAAACCGTTATATATGATGCAGCTATATGCACACACTGCTGCTGCTGCTGCAGTACTGGGGTGTATGCACAGTGATTATATACCTCAGTGCTTCAAACAGCAGTGTGTCTGTGTGTCTGTGTGTCTGTGTGTCTGTGTGTCTGTGTGTCCAGTGATTATATACCTCAGTGCTTCAAACAGCAGTGTGTCTGTGTGTCTGTGTGTCTGTGTGTCTGTGTGTCTGTGTGTCTGTGTGTCCAGTGATTATATACCTCAGTGCTTCAAACAGCAGTGTGTGTGTGTGTGTGTGTGTGTGTGTGTGTGTGTGTGTGTGTGTGTGTGTGTGTGTACAGTGATTATATACCTCAGTGCTTCAAACAGCAGTGTGTGTGTGTGTGTGTGTGTGTGTACAGTGATTATATACCTCAGTGCTTCAAACAGCAGTGTGTGTGTGTGTGTGTGTGTGTGTGTGTGTGTGTGTACAGTGATTATATACCTCAGTGCTTCAAACAGCAGTGTGTGTGTGTGTGTGTGTGTGTGTGTGTGTGTGTGTGTGTACAGTGATTATATACCTCAGTGCTTCAAACAGCAGTGTGTGTGTGTGTGTGTGTGTGTATAGTGATTATATACCTCAGTGCTTCAAACAGCAGTGTGTGTGTGTGTGTGTGTGTGTGTGTGTGTGTGTGTGTGTGTGTGTGTGTGTGTGTGTGTATGTACAGTGATTATATACCTCAGTGCTTCAAACAGCAGTGTGTGTGTGTGTGTGTGTGTGTGTGTGTGTGTACAGTGATTCTATACCTCAGTGCTTCAAACAGCAGTGTGTGTGTGTGTGTGTGTGTGTGTACAGTGATTATATACCTCAGTGCTTCAAACAGCAGTGTGTGTGTGTGTACAGTGATTATATACCTCAGTGCTTCAAACAGCAGTGTGTGTGTGTGTCTACAGTGATTATATACCTCAGTGCTTCAAACAGCAGTGTGTGTGTGTGTGTGTGTGTGTGTGTACAGTGATTATATACCTCAGTGCTTCAAACAGCAGTGTGTGTGTTTGTGTGTCTGTGTGTCTCTGTGTCCCTGTGTCTGATCATATAACTTACTGATGATATAATGCAGTAGTGTGTGTGTCTTTGTCTGTCTCTGTGTGTATGTGTGTGTCTCTCTGTATGTGTCTGTCTCTGTGTGTGTGTGTCTGTCTCTGTGTGTGTGTCTGATCATAACGTACTAATGATATAATGTAGTAGTGTGTGTCTCTGTGTCTCTGTCTGATCACATAACTTACTGATGATATAATGCTATAATGCAGTAGTGTGTGTGTCTTCGTCTGTCTCTGTGTGTGTGTGTGTGTGTGTGTGTGTGTGTCTGATCATATAACGTACTGATGATATAATGTAGTAGTAGTAGTGTGTGTGTGTGTCTGATCATTTCACTTACTGATGATATAATGTAGTAGTGTGTGTGTGTGTGTCTGATCACATAACTTACTGATGATATACCGGTAATGCTATAATGCAGTAGTGTGTGTCTTCGTCTGTCTCTGTGTGTGTGTGTGTGTCTGATCATATAACGTACTGATGATATAATGTAGTAGTAGTAGTGTGTGTGTGTGTGTGTGTGTGTCTGATCATATCACTTACTGATGATATAATGTAGTAGTGTGTGTGTCTGATCATATCACTTACTGATGATATAATGCAGTCGTTTATAATGTACAGTGACCATACCAGTGATTATATTGTAGTTTCATATAATAAATGGGTATGGATTACAATGCAGTGTTTTGAGCCTTTCACTGGCACTGGAGTCACATCCTGCCCCGAAGAGCTGACACTATCTTATCAGCATGGGATTCCTCCGACCAATCTGACCAGCTTCCCATGGGAAATCAAATGATTGCGCTGCCTAAATATGACATCAGAGATTTAGCATTGTGCTCAGAATGAGAGAAATCAGTGTTACAATAAGGCAGAGTGATCAGTTATTATAATAACAGTTATTGTCTCATAGACTTGTGGTCAATTTCAGTCTGTAACCAGTTTTATAGGAATGTATTTGCTGATATCCTGCTAGGATCCTTCCTAACTGCATCATCTACAGAGGGGGTTGTGAGGGCCCAGCCTGCTGTATCTCCTGCACTGTTATTATGTGTCAGACCTGCAGTGATACAAGGAATATATATACTGTATATTCATTATTTGTGTTCTGGATTCAGGGTTGGGTGCTACTCCTCACAATGTGTGCTGCGGGCATTGGGGGCACCTTTCAGTACGGGTACAACCTCACCATCATCAATGCACCCACCCTGGTGAGTACCCACCTTACTGCGGGCAAACCCTGATGGGGTGAACCTGGCCTATCATCTAATATGCCAACCTTGCTGTGTATGGGGCATTCTGTTGTGAAGAGGCATATAAATTGTATGGCACATATTATTATTGTGTCGAGGGCTTGGTGTCTGCATCAGCATCAGCAAACTGTACAAGTAATGCTGATAGGGAGCAGCAGAACAGTGTGTGGTCTCACCTCCTCCCCCAGCGTCACCTCCCCCCGCCAGCCCCCTGCAGTGCTACCTCCCCCCAGCCCCCTGCAGTGTCACCTCCCCCCCAGCCCCCTGCAGTGTCACCTCCCCGCGAGCCCCCTGCAGTGTCACCTCCCCCCAGCCCCCTGCAGTGTTACCTTCCCCCCAGCCCCCTGCAGTGTCACCTCCCCCCAACCCCCTGCAGTGTCACCTCCCCCCCAGCCCCCTACAGTGTCACCTCCCCCCCAGCCCCCTGCAGTGTCACCTCCCCCCCAGCCCCCTGAGGTGCCTCCACTCCCCAGCCCCCTGCTGTGCCACCTCCCCCAGACCCCTGCTGTGCTACCTCCCCCCAGCCCCCTGCTGTGCCACCTCCCCCACCCAACCCCTTGCAGTGTCCCCTTCCCCCCAGCTCCCTGCAGTGTGCAGTGTCACCTCCACCCCACTCCCCCAGCCCCCTCAGAATACAGTCTCACATGCCCCCCCTCACCTCTGCCACTTGCATTGCCACTGCCTCCCCCCAGGCCCCCCACCCAGCGTGCAGTCTCATCTGTCCTCCCCCACCCACCTCTTCCTCCCTCAGCACATCCAGAAGTTTGTGAATGAGACGTGGCTGGAGCGTACTGGCTGGGTGCTGGACAGCGGGATGATCACCCTCATCTGGTCCGTGGTGGTGTCTGTCTACCCCCTGGGCGGGTTCCTGGGTGCGCTGCTTGCTGGTCCGATGGCTATCAAGCTAGGACGGTAACGTGTCCACGTGTCACTCTGACCTGCAGACCGCCGTGCTCTTTTGGGGCTCCGTGGCCACCTCTGCTTGTCTGTATTTAGCTAGGAACACAATATAAACCACAGCTGCCCCCCAACACCCCCCAGATAGGTCTGTCCATCTCCAAGCTCAGAGCAGCGTCCTTAGATATACTCCTCTGCCGGGAGATCCGAGGCCCTCGACCCCCCTGACCCCTCGCTGCAGGGCAGAGCGTTAGCAGGGAGGAAGGGTTGCAGCAACAATGGCAGCGGGTCAGTGATCAGAGAGGAGATGTAAAGCAGTTATAGCTACATCAACACATTGGCAAAGCCAAAACCCAAGCGCGTTTCGCATGGAGTGAGTGATCTAGACGGAACAGGCGCTGTGCTTAATGAATAGTTTTGGTCATGTCAGTGGGACAGAGGCAATACTGCTGCTGTTTGTGGGGGCTCCGCGTGTAACCTCCCCCCTCTCTGCAGGAAGAAGTCGCTGCTCTTTAATAACCTGTTCGTGTTACTCTCTGCAATACTCTGCGGGTTTAGCCGCTTTGCACAATCCTTCGAGATGATCGTGTTGGGAAGGATCTTGGCCGGGGTGAACTCGGGTAAAACTGGGCAGTGTGTCTCTGGGGCGCTCTGGCAGGACAGATGGGAGACTGCGCAGTGTGACAGACGGGGGGCTGTGCAGTGTGACAGACGGGGGGGCTGTGCAGTGGGACAGACGGGGGGTTGTGCAGTGTGACAGATGGGGGGTTGTGCAGTGTGACAGATGGGGGGTTGTGCAGTGTGACAGACGGGGGGTTGTGCAGTGGGACAGATGGGGGACTGCGCAGTGGGACAGACGGGGGGACTGTGCAGTGGGACAGACGGGGGGGCTGTGCAGTGGGACAGATGAGAGACTGCGCAGTGGGACAGACGGGGGTTGTGCAGTGTGACAGATGGGGGGGCTGTGCAGTGTGACAGATGGGGGGGTTGTGCAGCGGGACAGATGGGGGCTGTGCAGCGGAACAGACGGGGGGCTGTGCAGCGGAACAGACGGGGGGCTGTGCAGCGGGACAGACGGGGGGGGCTGTGCAGTGGGACAGACGGGGGGGGCTGTGCAGCGGGACAGACGGGGGGGGGCTGTGCAGTGGGACAGACGGGGGGCTGTGCAGTGGGACAGACGGGGGGCTGTGCAGTGGGACAGACGGGGGGCTGTGCAGTGGGACAGACGGGGGGCTGTGCAGTGGGACAGACGGGGGCCTGTGCAGTGGGACAGACGGGGGGCTGTGCAGTGGGACAGACGGAGGGCTGTGCAGTGGGACAGACGGAGGGCTGTGCAGTGGGACAGACGGGGGGCTGTGCAGTGGGACAGACGGGGGGCTGTGCAGTGGGACAGACGGGGGGCTGTGCAGTGGGACAGACGGGGGGTTGTGCAGTGAGGCTGTGCAGTGGAACAGACGGGGCTGTGCAGTGGGACAGACGGGGGGCTGTGCAGTGGGACAGACGGGGGGCTGTGCAGTGGGACAGACGGGGGGCTGTGCAGTTGGACAGACGGGGAGCTGTGCAATGGGACAGACGGGGAGCTGTGCAATGGGACAGACGGGGGGGGGGCTGTGCAGTGGGACAGACGGGGGGCTGTGCAGTGGGACAGACGGGGGGCTGTGCAGTGGGACAGACGGGGGGCTGTGCAGTGGGACAGACGGGGGGCTGTGCAGTGGGACAGACGGGGGCCTGTGCAGTGATGCTGTGCAGTGGGACAGATGGGAGGGGGGCTGTGCAGTGGGACAGACAGGGGACTGTGCAGTTGGACAGACGGGGAGCTGTGCAATGGGACAGACGGGGGGGGGCTGTGCAGTGGGACAGAAGGGGGGGCTGTGCAGTGGGACAGACGGGGGGGCT
The DNA here is from genome assembly GCF_040206685.1 of Ascaphus truei. Lineage (NCBI taxonomy): Eukaryota > Metazoa > Chordata > Amphibia > Anura > Ascaphidae > Ascaphus > Ascaphus truei. The sequence goes on along the minus strand of NC_134495.1, from coordinate 11,256,431 downwards.
GTGCAGTGGGACAGACGGTGGAGGCTGTGCAGTGGGACAGACGGTGGAGGCTGTGCAGTGGGACAGATGGAGGGGCTGTGCAGTGGGACAGATGGGGGGGCTGTGCAGTGGGACAGATGGGGGGGCTGTGCAGTGGAATAGACGGGAGCTGTGCAGTGGGACAGATGGGGGGCTGTGCAATGGGACAGACGGGGGGTCTGTGCAGTGGGACAGATGGGGGGGGCTGTGCAGTGGGACAGATGGGGGGGCTGTGCAGTGGGATAGATGGGGGGGGCTGTGCAGTGGGACAGATGGGGGGGGGGCTGTGCAGTGGGAAAGACGGGGGGGCCTCTAGTGCAAGTGTTTTTTACACACATGTAAGGGTTAAGAAAGACATAAATGAACCAGGATGAGGATATAGAATGTGTGAGGATACACGATATATGTGGGTATAGGATGTTTTAGGGTTTATGATATGGGTATAGGATATATTAGGGTTTATGATATGGGTATAGGATGTATTAGGGTTTATGATATGGGTATGGGATGTATTAGGGTTTATGATGTGGGTATGGGATGTATTGGGGTTTATGATGTGGGTATAGGATGTATTAGGGTTTATGATATGGGTATAGGATGTATTAGGGTTTATGATATGGGTATAGGATGTATTAGGGTTTATGATATGGGTATGGGATGTATTAGGACATGCTGTGGGTATAGGATGTATTAGGGTTTATGATATGGGTATAGGATGTACAGTATTAGGACATGATATGGGTATAGGATGTATTCGGGTTTATGATATGGGCAGTGGTTGACAAATCACCAAAAAATCTACTCGCCACACAAAAAAATCTACTCGCCACCTAGTACCAAACGTGTGCTGCTTGGGCCAATATTTACTCGCCCGGGGGTTAAATCCACTCGCCCGGGGCGAGCAAATGTTTGTCGAACACTGGATATGGGTATGGGATGTATTAGGGTTTATGATATGGGTATAGGATGTATTAGGGTTTATGATATGGGTTTAGTATGTATTAGGGTTTATAATATGGGTATAGGATGTATTAGGGTTTATGATGTGGGTATGGGATGTATTAGGGTTTATGATATGGGTATGGGGTGTATTAGGGTTTATGATATGGGTATAGGATATATTAGAACTTATGATATGGGTATAGGATGTATTAGGGTTTATGATATGGGTATAGGATGTATTAGGGTTTATGATATGGGTATAGGATGTACAGTATTAGGACATGATATGGGTATAGGATGTATTAAGGTTTATGATATGGGTATAGGATGTATTAGACATGATGTGGGTATAGGATGTATTAGGGTTTATGATATGGGTATAGGATGTATTAGGGTTTATGATATGGGTATTGGATGTATTAGACATGATATGGGTATAGGATGTATTAGGTTTATGATATGGGTATAGGATGTATTAGGACAAGCTGTGGGTATATTATGTATTAGGTTTTATGATATGGGTATGGGATGTATTAGGGTTTATGACACTGGGTATAGGATGTATTAGGACAAGCTGTGGGTATATTATGTATTAGGTTTTATGATATGGGTATAGGATGTACAGTATTAGGACATGATATGGGTATAGGATGTATTAAGGTTTATGACATGGGTATAGGTCTAGGATGTAGTTTTTTCACTGTCTTTACCTTGTTATAGTTTTTCCAGGTTTATGATATGGGTATGGGATGTATTAGCGTTTATATGGGTATAGGATGTATTAGTGTTTATATGGGTATAGGATGTATTAGGGTTTATGACACTGGGTATAGGATGTATTAGGGTTTATGATGTGGGTATAGGATGTATTAGGGTTTATGATATGGGTATAGGATGTATTAGGGTTTATGATATGGGTATAGGAAGTATTAGGTTTATGATATGGGTATAGGATGTATTAGGACTTATGATATGGGTATGAGATGTATTAGGGTTTATGATATGGGTATAGGATGTATTAGGACATGCTGTGGGTATTGGATGTATTAAGGTTTATGATATGGGTATAGGATGTATTAGGGTTTATGATATGGGTATAGGATGTATTAGGGTTTATGATATGGGTATAGGATGTATTCGGGTTTATGATATGGGTATGGGATGTATTAGGGTTTATGATATGGGTATAGGATGTATTAGGGTTTATGATATGGGTATAGGATATATTAGAACTTATGATATGGGTCTAGGATGTATTAGAGCTTATGATATGGGTATAGGATGTATTCGGGTTTATGATATGGGTATAGGATGTACAGTATTAGGACATGATATGGGTATAGGATGTATTAAGGTTTATGATATGGGTATAGGATGTATTAGACATTATGTGGGTATAGGATGTATTAGGGTTTTATGACACTGGGTATAGGATCTATTAGGGTTTATGATGTGGGTATAGGATGTATTAGGTTTATGATATGGGTATAGGATGTATTAGGTTTATGATATGGGTATAGGATGTATTTGGACATGCTGTGGGTATAGGATGTATTAGGGTTTATGATATGGGTATAGGATGTATTAGGGCTTATGATATGGGTATGGGATGTATTAGGGTTTATGATATGGGTATGGGATGTATTATGGTTTATGATATGGGTATAGGATGTATTAGGGTTTATGATATGGGTATGGGATGTATTAGGGTTTATGATATGGGTATGGGATGTATTGGGGTTTATGATATGGGTATG